>NC_134359.1:306593709-306816976 GCF_048569485.1 Anomaloglossus baeobatrachus | reverse complement strand
ATATTGCACGCCCCAATTTTCAGTTATTTATTTTTACAAAAATTTAAAATAAGCAATAAATTTCCTTCCTCTTCACAATTGTGTCACTTGTTGTAGATTCTTCACCAGAACATTAACATTTTATCTTTATGTTTGAAGACTGAAATGTGGGAAAAGGGTGAAAAATTCAAGGGGGCTGAATACTTTCACAAGGCACTGTATACCAGGCTGTGATATATACATAGAGTTCTCACCTGTAGATGAACACAGCAACGATGAAATCTGCGGAGCGATCCACAAAGTCTGCGCTCAGCACTATGTTCACCATGTCCTCATATTCTGAGCGCCATTTCACTTCACAGCCCAAAGGTAGAAAGTTCCCTGCATCATAGAAAAGTAACATTTGGTAAATAACATTGAGTCACACATTCCACGTCTTTTTTCTTTTTCTCTTGCTGTGTGCTTGGTTACTTTTGGCAATCTGTTCTACTCCTGGTGGCATCTCGCTGTTCTATGGGGTCCAGAGCTTAGAGAGTGAATGCTTAATTAGCTTTGATTAGAGGTCTGAGAGTTTTATTGTCCCAATATCCTAGTAGGGTCAGAGGTCTGGTGCCCTCAGTCTCTGGAGCAGACTCCTCAGAGTTTGTAGTGGGTCATAAATCTTCCTGACAGGTCAAATCCTGTGTCCACAGAGTTAAACATTCTTGGGACATTCACATGTTCCTCTTCCATCGTGGTGTACTTAATCCTGTGCACTATATGTCCTATTGGGGGTCTCTATGTTGGAGAAACAGGACAGAGATTAAAGGCCACTTTACACACAGAGATACATCTTTGGCAGATCTGTGGTTGTAGTGAAATTGTGGACAATCAGTGCCAGGTTTGTGGCTGTGTACAAATGGAACAATATGTCCATGATTTCACTGCAACCACAGATATGCCAAAGATTTATCTCTGAGTGCAAAGTGGCCTTTAGAGCAAGAATGAGATCTCACCGCCACACAATTACAGACAAAAAACCCATTTACCTGTGGCCAAACATTTCTGTGCTCCAGGACACAACATAAACCACATGAAAGTTGTCATATTAAAAGGCAACTTGAGATCACAGAACCATCGAAGGGTCTGGGAATACAAATTCATCACAATGTTTAACTCTGTTCACACAGGTCTCAACCTGTCAGGATGATTTATGACTCACTACAAAATCTGAGGAGTCTGCTCCAGAGACTGAGGGCACCAGACCTCTGATCTTACATGGATACAGAATCTGAGGAGTCTGCTCCAGAGACGGTGAGGGCAGTGTGACGCCCTGGCCTATTAGTTCATCACAGGGTATTGTGCAATCTGCCCTTCTGTGCAATATCTGCCACCTCCTTGGTTACGGCTCCCCAACTTATGGTGTTGCCAATACCAGCCAATCAAAAACCTGGGAACACTCTGCACCATACCTACCAGACACACCAGTGGACGGCCTGAGTGGAATAGGATCGCCCACTTTGGGGGGTTGGTAACGAGAGGTCAGGAGTAGGACAGTGAAGCGTGGGAAGTGAAGGAGAGAGGAGGTCAGGAGCCGGGCTCCTTGGAAGTGCTAGGTGGCAGTCGGTGGTCTGGGCCTAGTAGGAGCTGGACCCCCGGTTGCAGGGGATCATGACAAGGGGCACGGAACTGTCGAGGAGGACAGCCGGCGGCCTTGTACCATCACCAGGCTGGGACCAGGATACAATGGGGTACGTGGACCCTAGGTCAGGGAGTAGCTTCAGGCAACCTGACATTTCACCTGATGAGAACGAAGCCTTCAAGATCCACTCTCCAGCCGCTCCAAAATCGGGGTAGTAGCGCAACGAGGGAGATAGGAGTTTCCCCTAAAACGGTCCAGGAAATCCCAAGTGTGAACCCTGAGAGCAAGCTCCCACAGTTAGCTACACTGGGGAGCGTGACCCGACTAGTTTTAAACTACAGGGGCCAAAGAGTAGAGAACTCAGTGCCAAGGGAAGGGTCACAGATCATCAGGCAACACCAGTGAGAACGGGACCCAAACTTGCTCCCCTCGGCGGCAGCGGTGTCCAGAACTTTGGTTTACCAAGTTGTCGGTGTCAGCTTTATGGACTGAGTGAGTACGCAATTGACCCTTTCAACCCCAACGGCACTACCCAACTCCATCACCGAGTGCCGGGGCATCCCCCTACCCGTGGAGGGTTGCAACACCTGGCTGCCCCCGTCATCACCCTGGGTACTCCCCAACGGCACTCCACCTTACCACACACCACGGGTGGCATAACGAACTATAACTACATAACTCCCCTGTAAATAAGCCCTCTTTTTATTTGAGTGGCCACACGACCCCCGAGGTCCGGACGCCCCTCGAGCCCCTGCGGATCCGGATCCGAGCAGCCTGGCTGCTGACGTGGGGGCGGCACAGCAGTAGACCTCTGATCCTACATGGATATTGGGACAATAAAACTTTCCCACCACTAATCAAAGCTAATTAACGATTCCCTCTCTAAGCTCAGTGTTTGTTTATGTAAATGTCTTTTTTTCTGCCATCGCTCTGCCCTGTTTGTGCACATATTTGTGTTTCTTCAGATACTTTGTTATACCATGCCTGATGAAGGGACCTGAGATGTCTGGAAGCTGCTCTGTAACACCATTTTATTTTATTTTAGTCGCCATTAAAAGGTATCACAACACAATTATAATTTTGTTTCTCTCACTGAGAACAACAATCATTTTTCAACTGGATAAAACGGTACCAAAACCTTTTCTCTTGTAACTAAAAGCAACAAAGCCCAGCATTGCATCCACTCTTTACTGTCATTTGTTGAGCACTTTTATATCCTTTGATCCTGGATGACTACACAGCGGATGAGTGGCTCCTCTGCATCACATAGCAAATATCACACTGGACGGCTCCACCTGCAGCTAGGCATTGTCATAAGCAACAATGCCCAGAACATACTGACAGCTCTATGTTTGGGAAAAGTTACCGAGGTTATAATTCTCCCCGCATGATGCATGTCCTACATTGTACACTAGAAATATTATTTTTTTATTTATTATTATAGCGCCATTTATTAAATGACACTTTTCATATGGAAAGGGATACACATAATAGAGACAAGTACAAGAATCTTGAACAATACAAGGAACAAACAGGTACAGGAAGAGAGAGGACCCTGCCCGCGAGGGGTCACAGTCTAAAGGAGGAGAGAGGACCCTGCCCGCGAGGGCTCACAGTCTACAGGAGGAGAGAGGACCCTGCCCGCGAGGGCTCACAGTCTACAGGAGGAGAGAGGACCCTGCCCGCGAGGGCTCACAGTCTACAGGAGGAGAGAGGACCCTGCCCGCGAGGGCTCACAGTCTACAGGAGGAGAGAGGACCCTGCCCGCGAGGGCTCACAGTCTACAGGAAGAGAGAGGACCCTGCCCGCGAGGGGTCACAGTCTAAAGGAGGAGAGAGGACCCTGCCCGCGAGGGCTCACAGTCTACAGGAGGAGAGAGGACCCTGCCCGCGAGGGCTCACAGTCTACAGGAGGAGAGAGGACCCTGCCCGCGAGGGCTCACAGTCTACAGGAGGAGAGAGGACCCTGTCCACGATGGCTCACAGTCTACCGGAGGAGAAAGGAACCTGCCTATGAGGGTTGACAGTCTACAGGAGGAGAGAGGACCCTGCCCTCGAGGGCTCACAGTGTACAGGAAAAGAGAGGACCCTGCCTACAAGGGCTCACAGTCTACAGGAGAAAAGAGGACCCTGCCTATGAGGGCTCACTTTCTACAGGAGGAGAGAGGAACCTGCCTATGAGGGTTGACAGTCTACAGGAGGAGAGAAGACCCTGCCCGCGAGGGCTCACAGTGTACAGGAAAAGAGAGGACCCTGCCTACGAGGGCTCACAGTCTACAGGAGAAAAGAGGACCCTGCCTATGAGGGCTCACTTTCTACAGGAGAATAGAGGATTCTGGCTACGAGGGCTCACAGTCTACAGGAGGAGAGAGGACCCTGCCCGCGAGGGCTCACAGTCTACAGAGGAGAGAGGACCCTGCCTGCGAGGGCTCACAGTCTACAGGAGGAGAGAGGACCCTGCCCACGATGGCTCACAGTCTACAGGAGGAGAGAGGACCTTGCCTATGAGGGCTCACTGTCTACAGGAGGAGAGAGGACCCTGCCTACGAGGGCTCACAGTCTACAGGAACAGAGAGGACCCTGCCTACGAGGGTTCACAGTCTACAGGAGGAGAGAGAACCCAGCCCATGAGGAATCACAGTCTATAGGAGGAGATAGAACCCTGCACGCGCGGGCTCACAGTGTACAGGCAATGAGTGAGGGTACAGTAGGTCAGAGCAGAGCTGTTCATGCCACGGTATAGCGGGGTGAGGGGGTTGGGTGAAGATACAGTTAGGGAGGGCAGAGCTGGTCATGCAGCAATATAGTGTACTGAGGATTACGGCATGTTGTAAGCTTGTCGGAAGAGGTGGGTCTTCAGGTTCCTTTTGAAGCTTGTCAAGGTAGGCGAGAGTCTGATATGTTGTGTTAGAGAGTTCCAGAGTATGGGGGAGGCACGGGAGAAATCTTGGATGCAATGGTGGAAGAGGAGATGAAAGGGGAGTAGAGAAGAAGATCTTGTGAGGATTGAAGGTTACATGCGAGTAAGTACCGGGATACTAGGTCACAGATGTATGGAGAGACAGGTTGTGGATGGCTTTGTATGTCATGTTTTGAACAGGAGTCGTTGGGCAATGGAAAGCCAGTGAAAGGCTTGGCAGAAAGGAGAGGCCGGGAAATAGCGAGGGGAACAGGTAGATAAATCAGGCAGCAGAGTTTAGGATAGATTGTAGGACTGTGAGAGTGATAGAAGGGAGGTCACAAAGCAGGAAGTTACAGTAGTCGAGGCGGGAGACGATGAGGGCACGCACTAGTGTTTTCTTGGCTAGTGAAGAGAGCTTGGATGTGTAGCTTGAAGGATATAGCTGAGTCGAGGGATACCCCGAGGCAGCGAGCATGTAGGACTGGGGTGAATGAGCAGCCATCAACTTTGATGGATAGATCTGTTGGGGGGTTGAGTGAGGAGGAGGAAAGATAATGAATTCTGTTTTGTCCATGTTCAGTTTTAGAAATCGCGCAGAGGAGAAAGATGAAATAGCAGACAGACATTGTGGGATTCTGTTTAGTAGGGAGGAGATGTCAGGTCCAGAGAGGTAGATCTGTGTTTCATCAGCGTAGAGGTGATACTGAAAGCCGTAGGAATCTATGAGCTGTCCCAGGCTGAAGGTATAGAGAAGAGCAGGGGTCCTAGAACTGAACCTTGGGATACACCGACAGCTAGGTGCAAGATGAGAAGGTGTTGTGAGAGTGGGAGATGCTGAATGTCCGGTCTGTTAGGTATGAGGAGATCTAAGATAGGGCCAAGTCTGTGATGCCCAGAGATGAGAGAATTTGTAATAGGAGGGAATGGTCTACTGTGTCGAAGGCAGAGGACAGGTCCAGGAGGAGGAGAACAAAGTAGTGTCGCTTGGCTTTGGTGGTTTGTAGGTCATTGGTTACTTTAGTTAGGGCAGTTTCAGTGGAATGATGCAGTCGGAAGCCAGATTGTAAACAAAGAGAGCAGATGGAGAAGTGAGAGGACAGTTGAAGATGGACTTGATGCTCCAGTAGTTCTGAGGCATAGGAGATAAGTGATATGGGGCGATAACTAGACACCGAGGATGGGTGGGATGGAGGCATGTTTAAAGCATGAAGGGAATACACCAGTTGTTAGGGATAGGTTGAAGAGATGGGTTAGGGTAGGGATTAAGACTGCAGTGAGGTTGGGGATGAGGTGAGATGGGAGCAGGTTAAGTGCACAGGTGGTGAGATGTGATCTTGAGAGTAGAGTGGAAAGATGATCTTTTTTCATGGTGAAGAACCTGGATTTGGAGGAAGATGGCTGAGAAGTTATGAGGAGGGGCTGTGGGGATTGTGTGCCAAAGCTTACTCTGATGTTGTCAATCTTCTGCTTGAAGGAAGAGGCTAAGGGGCACTTTGCACACTGCGACATCGCAGGTGCGATGTCGGTGGGGTCAAATTGAAAATGACGCACTTCCGGCATCGCATGCGACATCGCAGTGTGTAAAGCCTAGATGATACGATTAACGAGCGCAAAAGCGTCGTAATCGTATCATCGGTGCAGCGTCGGCGTAATCCATGATTACGCTGACGCGACGGTCCGATGTTGTTCCTCGCTCCTGCGGCAGCACACATCGCTGTGTGTGAAGTCGCAGGAGCGAGGAACGTCTCCTACCGGCCTCACTGCGGCTTCCGTAGGATATGCGGAAGGAAGGAGGTGGGCAGGATGTTTACATCCTGCTCATCTCCGCCCCTCCGCTCTGATTGGCCGCCTGCCGTGTGACGTCGCAGTGACGCCGCACGACCCGCCCCCTTAACAAGGAGGCGGGTCGCCGGCCACAGGGACGTCGCACGGCAGGTGAGTGTGTGTGTGAAGCTGGCGTAGCGATAACTTTCGCTACGCCAGCTATCACCACATATCGCTGCTGCGACGGGGGCGGGCACTATCGCACTCGGCATCGCAGCATCGGCCTGCGATGTCGTAGTGTGCAAAGCCCGCCTTAGTCAACTGCTGAGATTAGAGGAGAGGGAGGATTCTCCGGGGGGATGAAGGAGAGAGTTGAAATTTTTGCTGTTTAGGGTTGTGAGATAGGGAGGATATGAGAGATAAGAAGTAGGTTTGTTTTGCAGCAGTGAGTGTGGCCTTGAAATTGGTGAGGGATTTGTTTGGATTTGATGTAGTGCTTGGTGGAATGAGACCTCTTCTATGTCCACTCAGCAAACCTGGAAGTCCCCCTCAGCTCTTTAGTCAGGCTGGTGTTCCAGGGTTGCCTGTTGATTGTGCGTGTTTTAGTATGCGTGAGGGGTTGGCCGATTCAAGAGCTGCAGAGATTGTGTTATTATATAAAGTAGCAATAGCATCTGCATTGTGTAAGGGAGATATGTGTCTGAGAGAGAGAAGAAACTCAGAAAATGAGTGTAAATCAAGGTGTTTTAGATTTCTGCAAAGGTAAGAGAATGTATGTAGGTTTGTGGTTAGACAGTGGAAGTGGTGAGTTAGATAGGGAACAGAGGAGGGTGAAGAAGAGGTCCAGCATGTGGCCATCTTAGTGAGTAGCTGTGGAGGACCACTGAGTGAGACAGAAGGAGGAAGTGAGTGTATATACTGTATATGGTTGATGAAAGCAATGTACATGGCCAAGAGCATGTAGATCATTTTTTCTCCAGGCTGTACAAACGGAACAGCCTGCTGGATAATAGTCTGAATTTTAGTTTCAAGTTTCTGGAATTAATCTTTGCAATATAAAGTTGGTGCAATATAAAGTGGGGACTGATGTAATTCTGCAGCCAAACTGGAGCATTGAAATCCACCATTGGCAGCTAATGATGGATGCATGTCACCGTCTGAGGCCCTTCCAAAATACTACTAAATGTGACAGTAGCGACAACAGTCGTATCAACAATTTCATCTTCATCATATTTTAATTGGAAAAGCATCCAGAAATAAGCAACAGTGGAAGAATAGCGACGTACATGCTCATCACTGCCCTTGGTTTGTTTGGGACCCTCAATATGAATGTTTCCTGCAGCAGGATCTGGAGGTGATGGAGTAAGAGGAGGAGGAGCAGCAGGTGGATCTGGAAGAGGACACAGATAATCCGGGGACAGGCAGATGTTCCTGGTTGCAGAGGGGGGTGGAAAGTGAACCAGTGAGGCTCAGTCATGCTGGTGAGAATCTACATGCTCAATTGATTGTGGGATGTCATGTGTATTGGTAGCATTAAGCAAAAGGAGACCTTTAGACTCTCGCTATAAACGTCAAATGGGATCATTGTTTTTCAAAGCCAAAATCTGCATATCACCAGGATAAGCAATGTCACCTGTTCAGTGAAGCCTTCTTTGAGCAGATGCCTGCAGGCCACACGGCTGACCAGGAGACCCCTCTTTTTTGGCCACAGAGCTAACACTCCCCTGACTGCTCTAGTTATAGCACAAATACTTAAATCAGCTGCATCAGTAACTACAGTATATACAGTATATACCATGATAGACATGATCATGCCCTTGCAGAAAATGATGCATTTCAGAAAACAGAGATACACAGCCAGATACAAGCTTTCCATACTGTAGCCTTTCTGGCAGATAACCTGAGAGACAATCTCACGGCCTTCTAGGACCAGTTTTGGCAAGAATTGGACCTGTTTATTATGGGTGCACTGTTGTGTCAAGCCTCCAATGTAATGTCACAGAGGCCACTCTGCCGGTGGCTTTGTCACACCTAGGTGGATGAGGTTATTCTCTACAAACTAGATAAGCCTAACATTTTCTTGGATGTTTCTTGCTCAGTAGGAGGCATCACCACCAATAGTCCCTCCACTCTTTCCAAACTAGTTTTTCCTGTCCTCATGAGTCCCGGTTGTTTGACTAACACCCACCTAAACATCACAGTACCGCCCAGGAGAGTCATTCCATCCCTTTCTGCAACTCCGAGTCCAGTTCTCCATGCCTACGAGATAGGTTGCCACTATGGCTGAGCCCTAGCCTCAAGCTACTGATGCTTCTCGAACGCACGCCTAGGGTTCTCTTTTCATCTCGCGTACTGTATGACCAGGCCGTTCACTCTCTGCAGTTGTAAACTCTGTGGGGCCTTGACGCTGTGCGGCATGAGAAACTGACTACCTTAGTCGCTAATTCTCCTGGTCACCACGCTGACCTGATTACATTGGATACTTTGTGTATCTTCCACCTCCTTTTCACGCTATCCCTGGCTCCAGTCTCTTTTAGCCATAGGAACACCCATGTCATAAGGCCTTGCTGAGCTCAGAATCACATCAGCTCTAGTTGCAAAATAATCACTGTCAGACGTTTTAGAAGGACACTGTTCTTTTCCCTGCATGCTGACCCCTCCCCTAAGACCTAATCCAATCATCAATCCTGTCTGCCCCTGCAGCCTGTTGCTGGGCAGACTTGATCTTTTACCTACTTTTCTATACACACAATGCTCTGGATAACACTTCTATGCTTTACATTATACAGGAACATTCCCTATTATCAACACGGCCACATCTTACACATTCTACCTTCCTATCTTATATCACTAAGACTGAGGCCACACGGGGATTAGTGCGAGTGTTACATGACACGGCACACACTCGCAGCACAGTGGAAACTGAGTGTCTTACTAGTGTCATGCAACTGTGGTCCGATAGGGCGATCAGACCACAGTTGCGGAGGGAAGGGCTGGTGCTGTGGAGAGGAGGGCCAGCGCTGTGGAAAGGAGGGAGGGATTTATCTCACTATCTCCTCCGTTGCCGGCTGATGTGAGAATCGCACTGCTCTTGCGTTACATCGGTGTAATGTGAGTGCAGTGCGATGTTTCTCTCACTAGATTTGTATGGGTGTGAGTGAAACAGGATCACATTCCCCCCACAGCGTGCTGCAACTGTTTTCTTGGTCCGATTAGGGTTGAGAAAATATTCGCTCATAGGAGCGGGCTTATAGTGATATTGTTCACAAAAGTCCACTTACTTATATACACTTCTATAGAGTCTTTAACACAAGCTTGACACCAAGTTGTCGGCCAAGAATGAAGTGAATTAACACAATATCATTATATGAAATATTATTTTATTATCAATAAACTCACAGTTATAAACTTTACAAACTAGAGAGCCACCTGGGGGGGCACATGATTCCAGATTATTTACATGTCGTGTCCATCCCTTACACTATATATCAAAAGACATGAGATGAATATGTCCAATGTTCATACATAAATATTGATAAATCGATGTTACATCCAATATCTGTTCATGTTGACAAAAGGTATGCAACCTCATATTAATCCCACATCAAAGTGTAGTCTTGAAAAGTGCTCTAGAGCAACTTTCAATTAATCACTCGGCATATATACATAACATGTATCGCTGCTGCTGTCCAAATACTATCATCAAGCCCTCTCCTATAACTTCGTCAACGCGACACACTGAGGCGGACAAATATATGGTCTGTGCCCTCAGAATATCGCTGGCATACTGGAGATTTGCTCTCACGGCCGAATCATGGTCATACACATCTATTGATATATTTACTCAGCACATGCTGATTTATATATATGATAAGACCCACTTCGGCCGCTGAGTCACCACAAATTGCCAGCAACTAAATCCCCGTATATCACGCTGACAAAGCAACGAGGGGACTTGCTATCTATATCTACACATGATGGAGCATTATATTTCCTCTATGCTTTAGTCAGCACGGCACACTGAGGTAGACATATATATAGTCCTAAACGTCACTGTTATGGTAATGCAAATCACACGCCTGGCTGATTCAGTCATCCACCAATATATCTGCCTTATACCAGCTAGTTTCTATAGGGGACATAAATCAGCCATAGCGTTACCGCTATTAACCAGCGACTAACCCCCATATGTCCCTCTGACATTGCAACAGAGGACATTCATTATCCCTACGTATATAATAGAACATCAACAGCAGAGAATCTGTTACAACCAAGTGTTGAAAATACACTATTATTAAGATTGCATATACAGTGAACACTTACATTATTGCCTAGAACCTCTGGTCATGCGTCCCACCACCCCTGACGCATGTTTCGCCACTGCTTTCTCAAAAGGGGCTTTTGAGAAAGCAGTGGCGAAACGTGCGTCAGGGGTGGTGGGACGCATGACCAGAGGTTCTAGGCAATAATGTAAGTGTTCACTGTATATGCAATCTTAATAATAGTGTATTTTCAACACTTGGTTGTAACAGATTCTCTGCTGTTGATGTTCTATTATGTACGTAGGGATAATGAATGTCCTCTGTTGCAATGTCAGAGGGACATATGGGGGTTAGTCGCTGGTTAATAGCGGTAACGCTATGGCTGATTTATGTCCCCTATAGAAACTAGCTGGTATAAGGCAGATATATTGGTGGATGACTGAATCAGCCAGGCGTGTGATTTGCATTACCATAACAGTGACGTTTAGGACTATATATATGTCTACCTCAGTGTGCCGTGCTGACTAAAGCATAGAGGAAATATAATGCTCCATCATGTGTAGATATAGATAGCAAGTCCCCTCGTTGCTTTGTCAGCGTGATATACGGGGATTTAGTTGCTGGCAATTTGTGGTGACTCAGCGGCCGAAGTGGGTCTTATCATATATATAAATCAGCATGTGCTGAGTAAATATATCAATAGATGTGTATGACCATGATTCGGCCGTGAGAGCAAATCTCCAGTATGCCAGCGATATTCTGAGGGCACAGACCATATATTTGTCCGCCTCAGTGTGTCGCGTTGACGAAGTTATAGGAGAGGGCTTGATGATAGTATTTGGACAGCAGCAGCGATACATGTTATGTATATATGCCGAGTGATTAATTGAAAGTTGCTCTAGAGCACTTTTCAAGACTACACTTTGATGTGGGATTAATATGAGGTTGCATACCTTTTGTCAACATGAACAGATATTGGATGTAACATCGATTTATCAATATTTATGTATGAACATTGGACATATTCATCTCATGTCTTTTGATATATAGTGTAAGGGATGGACACGACATGTAAATAATCTGGAATCATGTGCCCCCCCAGGTGGCTCTCTAGTTTGTAAAGTTTATAACTGTGAGTTTATTGATAATAAAATAATATTTCATATAATGATATTGTGTTAATTCACTTCATTCTTGGCCGACAACTTGGTGTCAAGCTTGTGTTATAGTGATATTGGTCTGAGTGCAGTGCGATTTTTTTATCGCATTCCACTCGCTCCGTATTACTCGCCGTGTGAGCTAGGCTTAACTCTAACTATGTGGATGACAAATCAATTCCACAGTCTGTGGAATTGATTGGTCATCCACATAGTGGCACAATATAAAACCCCCTCCGGCACTTACCCAGCTGGGCGTAGATCTCCCCGGTCTCGTCCTTGCTTAGTTTGGCACATCCTCGGTTGTCCACCAGGGTGATGTTCTCCGTCAGCTCATACGCCTTCCTTATCATGGTCTCCGGCTTCTCCGCTGACCCGGCCACCTTGGCGTGGGCCGTATAAGGTCCATCATCCAGCACGTACTTACAGGAGTTGATGAAGGAGGATTTCCCATGACCGGTGAAACCGAAGAGCTGCAGAAGAACCCGGGAGTATCCCTGATTACCAAGAGGTCCATTATCCAGGCTGAAGTTCCTGAAATAATCTCTCATGAACCGAGAATCCATAGCCAACTCTGAAGAGGAGCTGGTTCTGTGGAGAGGAGCTGGTTCTGTGGAGAGGAACCGGTTCTGGAGGAGCCGGTTCTATGAAGAGGAGCTGGTTCTGTGGAGAGAAGCTGGTTCTATGGAGAGAAGCCGGTTCTGTGGAGAGAAGCCGGTTCTGTGGAGAGAAGCTGGTTCTGTGGAAAAGAGCAGGTTTTGTGGAGAGAAGTCAGTTCTGGAGGAGTTGGTTCTGGAGGAGTCGGTCTGGAGGGGCCAGTTCTGTGGAGAAGAGTCAGTTCTGTGGAGAGGAGTCGGTTCTGTGGAGAGGAGCAGGTTCTGTGGAGAGGAGCAGGTTCTGGTGAGAGGAGTTGGTTCTGGAGGAGTCGGTTCTGGAGGAGTCAGTTCTGGAGGAGTCAGTTCTGGAGGAGTCGGTTCTGGAGGAGTCAGTTCTGGAGGAGTCAGTTCTGGAGGAGTCGGTTCTGGAGGAGCTGGTTCTGTGGAGAAGAGTCAGTTTTGTGGAGAGGAGCAGGTTCTGGTGAGAGGAGCAGGTTCTGTGGAGAGGAGTCGGTTCTGTGGAGAGGAGCCGGTTCTGTGGAGAGGAGCAGGTTCTGGTGAGAGGAGCAGGTTCTGTGGAGAGGAGTCGGTTCTGTGGAGAGGAGCCGGTTCTGTGGAGAGGAGCCGGTTCTGTGGAGAGGAGCAGGTTCTGGTGAGAGGAGCAGGTTCTGTGGAGAGGAGTCGGTTCTGTGGAGAGGAGCCGGTTCTGTGGAGAGGAGCAGGTTCTGTGGAGAGGAGTCGGTTCTGTGGAGAGGAGCCGGTTCTGTGGAGAGGAGCAGGTTCTGTGGAGAGGAGTCGGTTCTGTGGAGAGGAGTCGGTTCTGTGGAGAGGAGCAGGTTCTGTGGAGAGGAGTCGGTTCTGTGGAGAGGAGTCGGTTCTGTGGAGAGGAGCCGGTTCTGTGGAGAGGAGCAGGTTCTGGTGAGAGGAGCAGGTTCTGGTGAGAGGAGCTGGTTCTGGTGAGAGGAGCAGGTTCTGGTGAGAGGAGCAGGTTCTGGTGAGAGGAGCAGGTTCTGGTGAAATGGACTGGGTTATTTCTCTGTGTCTCGGACGTGTAATTTTCTTCTGTCTTTTGAAGGTGAAAGTGAAAGTAAAACTTTCCGTCTACATAAAGAGCACGATATTAACCCATTGTGAAAATGGAGAAACAAGAAGCCGCCCTCCCCCTCTTCTTCCTTCTATATTTTGTACGGTTTGTGGGATCAGAATAGACGTGTGTCCGATTCTCATGTTACATCTTCCATGGCGTATACAGAGCGGAGAGAGCTACGCAGAAAGTACAGAAGATCCCTGTGTAGCGCCCCTGAGCCACTCAGGGCACTACAGGGAAGTGCATCCTCCCGGGGATGCAGGACCTACCCCTCGGTCCTGTAACACCAGTGCCAGCAACAGCAACACACACCTAAATTCCCAGTAGCCACTCACACCAGGGCATAGAGGGTTAACCATGTCAGGGGGATGGTCGCCATGGGAACGAGTCTTTGGGATTAGCCAGCCTGGTGGGAGGGGACAGGAAGAATAGGGAGCAGTCTGCAGAAATGTAGTGAAGGGAGCAGACGTGCCTCTAGCTGGGTCTGTGTAACGGTGACCCGGGGGCACGGGTGTCAGGCTGCCAGCAGAGAGCAAACGAGTACCTCTGGGCTGGAGTCAAGACCCCAGAGACGGTACGAGGCAGCACCACTGGAATCTGGGCACGCGCGGGGCACAGGGCCCTAGGTCAGGCGTCAGTTTCATACGGCCTGGCAATTACCTGCACGGTGAGGGCTCTCCAGGGGCCTCACTGACCTTACAGATCCGGGGGCATCAGCAGTGAACTAGGATCGGGGTTCAGACACTTACCTCCTCACAGGGTCCGCACTGCCAGCCGAATGGACAGACCGCTGTATCACAGCCGGGAGACCCCCAAAGTTCCAGGCTTCGGGGTCTCAACTAAACTGAGAGTGCCGGGGATAGAGCACCCAGGTCACAAATTGGCACTGGCAATACTGGGACCGGAACCAGCCCCCGAGGGTCCACATTGAGTAAGGACTGTTTAATACCATCTACAGACTGGTCTCCGTTATTACCCCCGATACATCTCCCAGGCACTGCCCTACCTGCGGAGGGCCTACCATCACAGGTACCATCAGCCCTGGGAGTACCTACATTCAGCAGCGGCAGTTCTCCATCCTTAACCGCAACCCGCAGGTGGCGTCACATGACAAAAGCTCTTATCTCCCCTGTAAATACCCCCCATTAACAAAAGGGGCCCAGAGCACAGATCCAGGCAACGGCCACCAAAGTGACATTCCCATTTGTTACTGCCCAGGACCGAGTACCCCCTTCTCTGGGGGCTACACCTGCTCCTCTGAGTTATACCCAGTGACTCAGCTCACACAGGACCACCGATCATAGGACCACCGATCACAGGACCACCGATCATAGGACCACCAATCACAGGACCACCGATCATAGGACCACCAATCACAAGACCACCGATCACAAGACCACCAATCACAGGACCACCGATCACAGGACCACCGATCATAGGACCACCGATCACAGGACCACCGATCATAGGACCACCAATCACAGGACCACCGATCATAGGACCACCGATCATAAGACCACCGATCATAGGACCACCGATCATAAGACCACCGATCACAGGACCACCGATCATAGGACCACCAATCACAAGACCATCGATCACAGGACCACCGATCACAGGATCACCGATCATAGGACCACCGATCACAGGATTACGGATCGCAGGACCACCGATCACAGGATCACCGATCACAGGATCACCGATCATAGGACCACCGATCACAGGACCACTGATCAGACTTATCTGCCCATTATTATAATATGGACCCTTAATTTTCTTAGCAATGGCTACTCTGACCATCAGACACTTCATTGTTTAACCTAAGTACTCAGTGTGACGACATGGACTCTCATGGGTTAAAGTTTCTTAAAATCCAGCCAGACAGCATGATAGATTGTCTTAGACGGGGGAGAAGTCCCTCATTGTTTTTACAAGACTCTTGTTGACTCAATGTAATTGTGTTGCCCATTGAAAGCCAGAGGTATTGTTCTCCAGACATTTCCAGTAACCATTGTATTGTAGTTGTGTATTGATAATGTAATAACCTTAGTAGCCATTGTCTAGTCGGTGACTCCCAGTTTACATGTACACCCTCAGTCTTTCTATGCACATCATTTAAATGAACATTGTCCATGCAGCTTGAAATTCCTCCAATGGGAGAAGCAATCTTGTCCAACCAATCGATGAGGACGCAGTGTATCCAAGTGGAAGGTTGTGGCTATAAAAAGGACTTCTTTAAGCCACCAGGGGTTGTTGATGGATGCTGATGGATCCAGTCTAAGCTCTTTGGAGCTGACTAGAGGATCAGGATATCTTATGGCTTCAATCTAGGGACTCCGGATCTGGTTGGAGACCATATCCACAGCCTAGGGATTTCGACTCAGGTTGCCAGGATTTTATCATCAACCCAGGACTACCTAAGGAGGACACTCAGGTTGGGACAGTTCAGTCACCTGTTACAGACTTTGCAGACCTCAGACAGCTTGGAACCTGGGAGGCATGGACATTCTAAATCCCTGGTGAGCCAGCGGAAGGGTGAGACTCTGTTGCCTGATACATTTGTGTGTTTTGCTGGTTATGTGTTATGTGCCGTTAATTGTTTGGGGATCCAATAAAGTCTAATTATTGTGGTTCCCTCACCCTGTGTTGTCTGAGTAGTGTTACGCCCACGGTTAAGGAGGCCGGCGTTCAGTTGGGATGAGCCCTGAGCCACGCTGTCTTTCTAAAGGCGGCGGGTTTTAGTGGACGAGAGCACCCACTGAGCCCCGTGTCTCCACACTCAGAGGTGTCATTGGCGGATGGAGTGAGCTGGCAGGATTGGTCAGGTCACTGGGTCAGAACCAAGAGGGCAAACAGGGGACTAAATCTAAGAGAAGAATAGTCAGGAAAGAGGCCGAGTTCAGAATGTGAATAACGCTCAACTACAGACGGGAACCAGGGTTTTTACCTGGAGCTGCTGATAAGTCTTTGGCTTTCTGATCTTTTTTTTGTTTCTATGGTAACAAATGTTACATCACATGAGAGTCTTATGTGTCTAATATCTGTTTTCAAAATTTTGTGTTTGTTGCTTATGGCAACAGTAGAAAGAGAAATTTCCAGCGCCAGGAATAGATTAAAAATCCTTTTTTATTTGAAAATAAGGTATTAAAATCCTGCAGATACCATATTAGATGTCAGAAGGTTGGCAGAACAACGCGTTTCGACGCTTCAGGTCTTAGTCATGTTCTGACTTAATGTATAACAAACTCCCTTATATCGGATCCCTAGTCCACTAATTAAATTCACATGTGTAGTTTCACTAGAGGCAACTCCTCAAGTAGTAGTTACAAGGGATCCGAGAAAGTGGAGGTATACAATGGCATTAAATATATATAATGTAATATAACTATACAGTTAAATAAATAGTTATATTACATTATATATATTTAATGCCATTGTATACCTCCACTTTCTCGGATCCCTTGTAACTACTACTTGAGGAGTTGCCTCTAGTGAAACTACACATGTGAATTTAATTAGTGGACTAGGGATCCGATATAAGGGAGTTTGTTATACATTAAGTCAGAACATGACTAAGACCTGAAGCGTCGAAACGCGTTGTTCTGCCAACCTTCTGACATCTAATATGGTATCTGCTGGATTTTAATACCTTATTTTCAAATAAAAAAGGATTTTTAATCTCTTCCTGGCGCTGGAAATTTCTCTTTCTACTTCTAATCTGGATGGTTACCGAGCCTCACTCCGTGCGCAGGATCCCTGATTGCAACCAGCAGATCAGTCCTTGGTGAGCTGGACTCCCCCATTTTCTTGGACATATATCTCGGCCTTGTCCTTTGCTCCTGACGGACTTTTTTGATATTACATAATTCATACATTATTATGTCGGAATCTGGACCGGATTTTCCCATGGATAAAGAGGATTATTCCAACAGACTTTCTAAAGTGGCACAAATTTTTAACGCACCTGAAACCTCTGCTACCTCTGAACAGGACTCACTACAGGGTTTTATGTTGGATCTTGAAAGAAACATGGTTAAAGAACTCAAGACTTGGTGGGACTCAACCTCTTTAAAGAATTACATCGATAAAGGTATGATTCCTAGAGGTTTACGTATAAGAAAATTTCCTACCAGTCAGTATAATGCAGAGTTCACCAATAATTGGAACACTATACTAAGTGACTGTTCTGTTAAATTAATGAATCTCATTGTGCAACAGGAGGAATTGGAACTTATACAGATAAAATCTAACATTTCCAATGTTAAGGACTCACTCAAAAAATGTAATAATGTGGAAAATTTGAAAATCTCCTATGATAAAATACATTCTAAATTATCTAAATTAGAACACAATATAATGGAGATTAAAAAGAAGAAATTTTTGAGAGACTCCAGTGATTATGCCAAAAATGAAGTTTATACCTGGAATTATAAACCCAGATCCATTATTAGAAGGAGACGTCACTCCAGCTATAATAGAGTGGACTTTGATTGCACAGATTCTGCAGGTGACATGTCTCTCCCCTCTACATCAGATGGGGCAACAGATCTCTCTAATTCCTCCTTTGATTCAACTGGCATAATCACTCGTTCCAAACAAAATAAAACAAGAAATCCTACACAACCTTTTTTAAAAAACAAGTCAAAAAACGGACAAGACGAGCGGGGAGGAAGCATCAGAAACAACGCTCCTCTATATCGCTATCAACATCAGAAACACTAAATATTCCTGTCTGGAACTTGTCCAGTTACATCTTGTCAGAACAACAGATCTCCTTACTTAGTAGGGGATTGGGATTTGCTCCTAACACCAATTTTGACATTTTCCAGACTATTTTGGATTTGAACAAATTTGCTCGTAATATCACGTTAAAATGTCATTTTTTTGATGCTAACAAACCCATTCCTCCACAGGATACTAATTATAATGCTGTTACTGATAATAGCACTGATGTCCCCCTATTGTCATTCTCTGAACAAAAAAGTTTAATGACTTTACGGCTTCTTTCTGCTGAGACCGACATAATGTCAGTTAAATTGTCACCAACATACAACCTTTACTTTCAAATCATGATTATTACCCCCTTCAATCTCAACCCCAAATCCTTGATTTATTTCAAGAACTTATTGTCAAGGATCTTATCGAGTTGAGTGAGACAATGACGCCCCCTAGAGACAATCTGAGTCACCGGGAAAGATTGGCCCTTAAAGAATTGGGGACGAATTCAGATATTATAATAAGGGAGGCAGATAAAGGGGGCGCCATTGTCCTATTAAACTCAGGTCTATATAAAAAATTGGTATTACAGGATCTACAGGATCCAGATACATATATTGAATTGAATGGTGATCCAACTAGACATTATAATAATCTATTGTTAAAAAATTTGGAGGAAGGTTATTGTACTGGTGCAATTAATGACAAAACAAAGGATTTTTTATTCAATAAAAATCCTGTTGTTCCAATTTATCATTGCCTCCCAAAGATCCATAAAAACCTTTTTCCCCCTCCATTACAACCAATTGTCTCGGGTATTGGATCTTTGGGTGAAAATCTGGGGGGTTGGATAGACCAATTTCTTCAACCCTTGATACCTGAATTACCGGGTTACATTAGGGACACAAAAGCAGTCGTTAGAGCATTGGATGGATATGAGTGGAAAAACCATTTTTTATGGTTATCATGTGATGTGATATCCCTTTATCCATCCATACCCCATAATGTTGCACTACGTTGTTTATCTCAGCATTTGGATAGATTCAGTGATTATAATACTTGTCTCAAGGACTTCATAGTTTCCTCAATTGATTTCCTTTCGAACCACAATTATTTATCGTTTGATAGAAAGTTCTATCTACAGTGTAGAGGAGTTAGCATGGGGGCCCGCTTCTCCCCCTCGCTTGCAAATATCGTGATGGCGAGATGGGAGGAGGATTTTCTATATGCCGAACAGAATAGGTTCTCCGGATATCTGCAATGGTATGGCAGGTATCTGGACGATCTGCTTATGATTTGGTCGGGCCCTATTGATACTATACAAGACTTTCTTACCTACATTAATGACAATGGTTTTAATCTGAAATTTACATTTTCCTTTCATGAGACAACTATGAACTTCTTGGACATTACATTGTGTACTGAAAATACGAATAGAGTTATCATCAAACCATACCGTAAATCTACCGCTACTAATTCTATCCTTACAGCAGATTCATGCCATCACTCACGGACTAAACATAATATCCCTGTAGGAGAACTAATTAGAATGAAACGAAATTGTTCCCAACCTAGTGACTATTTTAAGGAAGAGACTTCGACTTGTGACAGACTCGCAGACAGAGGGTATCCTGACTGGGTTCTCAATGAGGCCAAATCCATAGTGGCACAAATAAATAGATCAGACTTACTAGGAAAAAACTCAAGGAAAGGAAAATATAGAAATAAATTGAAACAAAGTAATAATATTGTGTTTTCGACTAATTACAGTAAACAATATGATTTAATCACAAAAATAGTGAATAAATATCTACCTATATTTGGTGAGGATCCAATTTTAAAACAAGTAACTAAAAATAATATTAGATGTGTTGCCAAACGAGCCCCCACTCTTGGTACCATTCTTTATCCGAGCCTTTTTTTGAGTGAAGCTGACCATAGAGAGAGATCCTCCTGGATTACTTTGAAAGGTTTTTACAAATGTGGTGCGAATAAATGTAAAGCGTGCAGTTTTGCACAAAAAGGAAAAACCTTTCAGTCCACTTCAAATCAAAAAACATTCCACATAAATACCTTAATTAATTGTAACACGACCTTTGTCGTATATCTAATAACATGTAGGACCTGCAACATCCAATACACAGGTTGCACGACGGGCCCCCTGAAAGTAAGAATTAGAAGACACCTCTCTGATGTTTTTAAACCGAACGCTATTGCTATATCAGCGGTTTCCAAACACTTTGCCTTGGTGCACCAGGGTGATGTTAGCGGTTTTCAATTTAAGGGGATAGAACAGATACCCAGACCGATTAGGGGTGGAGACCACAGAAGGAAATAATTAAACAGGGAATCCTTCTGGATTTTTACTCTCAATACCAGATATCCGGAGGGCTTAAATAATCGCCAAGATTTGATATTACATTACTAAATATAATCGGCTTTTATATCTCCCTGTCTTTTCCTTCTTTACTCCTACTGGTATTACACCTAATGGGACTAACATGTCTGTACCCTAATTTACACCATGCAGTTTCTTATCCTCTTTCCTCATATTTTGTAACTAAAAACCATTATTGGAATATTGCCTGTTTTAATAAAAAACAACAATAAATGGAATGTTAGATTAGTATATAACAAATTTTCTCATTGAATTTGGTACACCATTGTAAGGCTAGTATATATTATATATATGTGGAAAGTTATATGTCAGATTTCTATCCTGTCAAGGATTTCACACTTACTGAGATATACAAATATATTCATACTATTATGTGGTAAATGTCTTGTTGGATCACTACATATCAAATTTGTAGGTATATTAAAAAATATTAAGGGAATCCGGTCCATAAATAACCATTTTAATGTGTTTTTTGTTATTTTTTGTGCATATTGTGTATATATGTGTTTTTTTGTACATATTTTTTGTATTTGTGCATATTTGTATAGTTATATTACATTATATATATTTAATGCCATTGTATACCTCCACTTTCTCGGATCCCTTGTAACTACTACTTGAGGAGTTGCCTCTAGTGAAACTACACATGTGAATTTAATTAGTGGACTAGGGATCCGATATAAGGGAGTTTGTTATACATTAAGTCAGAACATGACTAAGACCTGAAGCGTCGAAACGCGTTGTTCTGCCAACCTTCTGACATCTAATATGGTATCTGCTGGATTTTAATACCTTATTTTCAAATAAAAAAGGATTTTTAATCTATTCCTGGCGCTGGAAATTTCTCTTTCTACTTCTAATCTGGATGGTTACCAAGCCTCACTCCATGCGCAGGATCCCTGATTGCAACCAGCAGGTCAGTCCTTGGTGAGATGGACTCTCCCCCATTTTTTTTTTATGGCAACAGTGTTCTACGCACGCGGGAAAACAAAACGGCGGACTGTAATGCGATATTCACACAACTGAGAGCAGATGATGATAAAATTTTTCTTTCTAGAAGGAAAGTCTGTGGCGGATATTCATGGTGATATGTCACAGACATTGGGGGATCAATGCCCTTCATATTCCACAGGTAAGAACTGGGTTACCAAATGTAAACCGGGCCACTTCAGCCCCAATGATGAGGAGCGTCCTGGACGCACGAGAGTGGTTGTTCCGGAGATCGTCGATGCTGTGCACAACCTCATACTGGAGAATCTATGAATTTCAGCTAAAGCAATAGCAGACATCATGGGGATTTCCTGTGAACGTGTTTGTGTCATTATCCATGAAAATTTGGACATGAGGAAGCTTCTGCAAAGTGGATCCCCAAATGTCTGACAACAGATCAGAGAAGCAGCGAGTGACAACTTCCCGCTCCATTTATCAGCGTCTCTGGACTGATAAGAACTTCCTGGAGCGACCGGTCACTATGGATGACACCTGGATTTATTTGTATGACCCTTAAAACAAGGAGCAGTCAAGAGTGGAGGCACAGTGGTTCTCCTCATCCAAAGAAGTTAAGGGTGCAAAAATCAGCCACCAAGGTGATGCCGTCTGTATTCTGGGATAAGGAGGGTGTGCTGCTAGTGGACTACCTTCAAAAGGGTTCCACCATCAATGCAAGGTATTGCATTGAATTTTTGGACTAACTGAATGTAGCTCTGAAGGCCAAAATGCGCAGCAAGCTGTCCAAAGGAGTCTTGTTCCTGCAAGACAACACCTCCGCTCACACTGCACAAGCGACCATGGCAAAACTGGCAGAGCCGGGCTTCCAGCTGGTGACCACCCACCTTATTCACCAGATCAATATTGAGCACAGTTAATTTACTTTGAGTGCAAGCTACTCGTCCAGAGTCATCACAAAGGATCCTTCAGGTCTCAGAAAAAAGCCGGCTGTGATTACTTAACCAGATGAATATGAGCCGACCCTTTGGTACAAGTGAAAGCTTTCACGAATGGTAAATAATATTATGGTTACCTGAAAATTGGTTAAGTAGGATTTCCCTGGGTTCAGAAGCGGTGAAGAAAAGGGTTGCAGTGGCCTGGACGGGAATTGGTTTTATGATTCTGAACAATTCTGGCCCAACTGAGCCAAATTTTGCATTTGATCCACCAGCGCTTGTTATACTAGAAGGTGGACTGTTTGTGATCACCTGGCAGCTGGTAATGGCTTCCACAGACAGGCTGTGCGCTGGCTACTTCCACTATTAGGTCCCATGGGACTCTAGATTCCACCTTTTAGTCTCTGTACAGGGCTTTGGACTCACTCAAGGGCCCTGGATGAGTCCTTAAAGTAGTCGCTGGCCGATGGAATTGTCTGGCAGGCATAGTCAAGGCTCTGGATCAGAATTAGGAGAGCAGATAAGGAACAGGGCAGAAAGGGATTAGCATTAGCTAAACAGAAGCTGATCTAGAGATGTGACCCAAGGCTAGAAAAAGTACAGTATGGAGGAGACAACACCCCCGTCTCCCCCACATCTGTGCACATGGAGTGGGGAGGAGGACGAGAATAATACAGTAGGTGGGAGTGATGATGGACACCTCAACAACTGATGGTGATGTAGGGGGGACAATCGACTAGTACTCCTCCTCAGGTACGGTGACTGCCCCTCCGTAAACGGTAACCATAATCAGCTACAGGCCCTGGAGCCCAAGAGAACAGTTAGCTATGCTGGAACTGAAGACGGGAGGTGGTTGATTGCCAGTAACGCTTTCCCATGCTTTATTAAATGCAAGTGTCCGTGTTTTGCTCCCGTTGGGGCTTGATGTATTTTTAACTACATCCAGTGTTACCTCCATCTTGACTTGCAGGGTCGTTGTCATAGACGGGGAGGCTGACACAAAGTATACACCAGTCCGGGGTAAACAACCAGGAACCATTTTATTGGAGCTCACACTTCTCTCATACTTCAGGCCCTCAGGACTACTCGTGCTGTTGTTCTTCTCCTGGGGAGGGGATTTCTATCTTGCTGGCCCTCGCCCTGGGAAGTATCCGCCAGCTGCTGAGTCCTATGCGTACTTCCTCTCTCCAAATCCTTTCCTTGTGGCTGCCATGCCTCACTCGGGCCCTTGGACGTCTTTGCAGCTCCTGACCAGTTCAGGGACCCGCCAGCAGTTTTGCTATATCCCAACGTCCCACCGAGCTCAGGACACTCACCAGCTCATCCGTAGAGTGAGGTCTTGACACACGGCAGGATTCCTCTCTTCCTGAACATGCCCTAACTATGGGCCCTGTCCTTACACTTCAGCTCCTGGAGCTCCACTGACTTTCTTTTCCTGTCTCCCTAGACCTTCTCTATTCTCTCCTCCCACCTTGTCTCCGTCTCCCTGGTCACCATTCCACTACTACTTGTCTGTGTTCCTGTTCTATCCTATTAACTAACTACCACTGCTTCCCACTCCTGCACAACTTGTTCTCTAGTTACACTTACACTAAAACATCCTATCCTATTAATATTATATCTACCCTATCCTTAACCCTTTACTTACAGTACTCCTGACTCTGCACACTACGTCTCCCACCTGACACAGCACGAGGGGTCAGTACTCTACATTACACAGTATTTACAGTTCTCTACAACATACATTATAATCAAATACCTTTCTTACCATAAAAGATAGAGTACCTGCAGCTGCTAGGTGGAACTGAACGCCTCACCTGTTCAGCTCTGCTACATCCTACATTATACCTTTTTATATACGTCATATTTACATTACAAAAACACCTCTATGTAGGACTGGGCTCTATTCTCCCCCCCCCCCCCCCTCCGCTACAGAACAGCTTCCTAGCCCCGACAAGAAGCCTTGTCCATTCTACAGACATATCCAACATAAATTGGTTACATATGATATACCTGGCACGACCAAGAGGTGTTGGTCAATGCAAAAGGGAAAATGTGATGTACATATTGTAAAGTAGGCAATGGGACCAACAAAAGAATATTGGATTAGTAGATGTGGGACGGAGTGTTTACAGAAGTCAGCATTAGGGGAAGAGCACTGTAAAGTCCTGCAGCGATGGGCACTGACAAAGCAGAGGGAACAATCTACAGCTGAAAAGGGAACCTAACAGGTCCACCATGCCCTCCAACCTCCAGCATCTGTATATTTCTTTATAAACACCCTGCCTAACAAGCCTTTTATACTGGAGGATACAATAACATACGTCAGAATAATGTGAAGAGCACTGTAAAGTCCTGCAGCGATGGGCACTGACAAAGCAGAGGGAACAATCTACAGCTGATTTTTCAGATCCGGGTCCGCTCAACACTAGCCATAATGTAAGTCCAGGGATGGAGAAGATGGATTTGGGTTCATAGAGCACTAGGCTGATTTTACTTTGGCTACAAGAAATAAAAAAATCTAAAAAAATGACTTGCACACCTTTTGTATTAAATTAATGCAGAAGCCCAATACTCGAAAGCCAATACACAACATATTGCATGACGGTCACTGGTGAAGTCCTGGAGGGAAGATGTGTGTCACTGAGGTTCTCAGCCTTAGTGATGTGAACCCGGAAACAGGACTCCAGCATGTTATATGCTGAGAGGGTTAATCGGCCATGATAATTCCTGGGATTGTGAACAGTGTGAGATGGAAAAAATGCAGCAAGTCCAGAACGTAAAAAAAAGACCCATCCTTATTTACGCATTTTTATACAATGTGTGACATACCAGGTCTAGTTAGTCTGGTTTACGTGTTTCGAGAGAAATCTCTTAGTCATAATCTGGTATTTTATACATTTCTATGTCTCCGTTTTTGAAGATTTTATCAAGAATATTTAGTAATAAAGGATGCGTCTTCTTTACGTTCTGGACTTGTTGCATTTTTTCTGTTTCCCTGGGGTGATGGTCCGTGCACTGTGACAGGGGAGCTGCTGGTTTTTTGTTTCTAGCCTTCAACAGTGTGAGATGGCGACCGGTTACATTACAAATGACAGGTATGTATCACAGTGGTGGGATCCTGGAAGTTTGTGCTGGTACTTGTAGTGCCACATGTTTGTGCTATAGTATCTTTGGGCCAGGATCACAGGTAGCTAAAGAGATGGGTGGGTCTGGCTACCTACATACCCCGCCCATGGGTGTGTGATGTGTGTCCCATATCTGTGAAATGGAGAGAGGTGGTATGGCACATGGAGAGTCAGTGGCCAGTATGAGAAGCACTGGCCTGTGAGAAGGAGCCTCTGGGAGAGGTCCTGTGTGTACAGGAGTCAGTGTGTGGAGCAGGGTGAGAGCGACACTGCAGGAGAAGCACTGGCCTGTGAGAAGGAGCCTCTGGGAGAGGTCCTGTGTGTACAGGAGTCAGTGTGTGGAGCAGGGTGAGAGCGACACTGTATGAGAAGCACTGGCCTGTGAGAAGGAGCCTCTGGGAGAGGTCCTGTGTGTACAGGAGTCAGTGTGTGGAGCAGGGTGAGAGCGACACTGCAGGAGAAGCACTGGCCTGTGAGAAGGAGCCTCTGGGAGAGGTCCTGTGTGTACAGGAGTCAGTGTGTGGAGCAGGGTGAGAGCAACACTGCATGAGAAGCACTGGCCTGTGAGAAGGAGCCTCTGGGAGAGGTCCTGTGTGTACAGGAGTCAGTGTGTGGAGCAGGGAGAGAGCGACACTGCAGGAGAAGCACTGGCCAGTGAGAAGGAGCCTCTGGGAGAAGTCTTGTGTGACCAGGAGTCAGTGTGTGGAGCAGGGTGAGAGCGACACTGCATGAGAAGCACTGGCCTGTGAGAAGGAGCCTCTGGGAGAGGTCCTGTGTGTACAGGAGTCAGTGTGTGGAGCAGGGTGGGAGCGACACTGCAGGAGAAGCACTGGCCTGTGAGAAAGAGCCTCTGGGAGAGGTCCTGTGTGTACAGGAGTCAGTGTGTGGAGCAGGGTGAGAGCGACACTGCATGAGAAGCACTGGCCTGTGAGAAGGAGCCTCTGAGAGAGGTCCTGTATGTACAGGAGTCAGTGTGTGGAGCAGGGTGAGAGCGACACTGCATGAGAAGCACTGGTCTGTGAGAAGGAGCCTCTGGGAGAGGTCCTGTGTGTACAGGAGTCAGTGTGTGGACCAGGGTGAGAGCGACACTGCAGGAGAAGCACTGGCCTGTGAGAAGGAGCCTCTGGGAGAGGTCCTGTGTGTACAGGAGTCAGTGTGTGGACCAGGGTGAGAGCGACACTGTATGAGAAGCACTGGCCTGTGAGAAGGAGCCTCTGGGAGAGGTCCTGTGTGTACAGGAGTCAGTGTGTGGAGCAGGGTGAGAGCGACACTGTATGAGAAGCACTGGCCTGTGAGAAGGAGCCTCTGGGAGAGGTCCTGTGTGTACAGGAGTCAGTGTGTGGAGCAGGGTGAGAGCGACACTGCAGGAGAAGCACTGGCCTGTGAGAAGGAGCCTCTGGGAGAGGTCCTGTGTGTGCAGGAGTCAGTGTGTGGAGCAGGGTGAGAGCGACACTGCAGGAGAAGCACTGGCCTGTGAGAAGGAGCCTCTGGGAGAGGTCCTGTGTGTACAGGAGTCAGTGTGTGGAGCAGGGTGAGAGCGACACTGCAGGAGAAGCACTGGCCTGTGAGAAGGAGCCTCTGGGAGAGGTCCTGTGTGTGCAGGAGTCAGTGTGTGGAGCAGGGTGAGAGCGACACTGCAGGAGAAGCACTGGCCTGTGAGAAGGAGCCTCTGGGAGAGGTCCTGTGTGTACAGGAGTCAGTGTGTGGAGCAGGGTGAGAGCGACACTGTATGAGAAGCACTGGCCTGTGAGAAGGAGCCTCTGGGAGAGGTCCTGTGTGTACAGGAGTCAGTGTGTGGAGCAGGGTGAGAGCGACACTGCAGGAGAAGCACTGGCCTGTGAGAAGGAGCCTCTGGGAGAGGTCCTGTGTGTACAGGAGTCAGTGTGTGGAGCAGGGTGAGAGCGACACTGCATGAGAAGCACTGGCCTGTGAGAAGGAGCCTCTGGGAGAGGTCCTGTGTGTACAGGAGTCAGTGTGTGGACCAGGGTGAGAGCGACACTGCAGGAGAAGCACTGGCCTGTGAGAAGGAGCCTCTGGGAGAGGTCCTGTGTGTACAGGAGTCAGTGTGTGGAGCAGGGTGAGAGCGACACTGCATGAGAAGCACTGGCCTGTGAGAAGGAGCCTCTGGGAGAGGTCCTGTATGTACAGGAGTCAGTGTGTGGAGCAGGGTGAGAGCGACACTGCAGGAGAAGCACTGGCCTGTGAGAAGGAGCCTCTGGGAGAGGTCCTGTGTGACCAGGAGTCAGTGTGTGGAGCAGGGTGAGAGCGACACTGCATGAGAAGCACTGGCCTGTGAGAAGGAGCCTCTGGGAGAGGTCCTGTGTGTACAGGAGTCAGTGTGTGGAGCAGGGTGAGAGCGACACTGCAGGAGAAGCACTGGCCTGTGAGAAAGAGCCTCTGGGAGAGGTCCTGTGTGTACAGGAGTCAGTGTGTGGAGCAGGGTGAGAGCGACACTGCATGAGAAGCACTGGCCTGTGAGAAGGAGCCTCTGGGAGAGGTCCTGTGTGTACAGGAGTCAGTGTGTGGAGCAGGGTGAGAGCGACACTGCAGGAGAAGCACTGGCCTGTGAGAAGGAGCCTCTGGGAGAGGTCCTGTGTGTGCAGGAGTCAGTGTGTGGAGCAGGGTGAGAGCGACACTGCAGGAGAAGCACTGGCCTGTGAGAAGGAGCCTCTGGGAGAGGTCCTGTGTGTACAGGAGTCAGTGTGTGGAGCAGGGTGAGAGCGACACTGCAGGAGAAGCACTGGCCTGTGAGAAGGAGCCTCTGGAAGAGGTCCTGTGTGTGCAGGAGTCAGTGTGTGGAGCAGGGTGAGAGCGACACTGCAGGAGAAGCACTGGCCTGTGAGAAGGAGCCTCTGGGAGAGGTCCTGTGTGTACAGGAGTCAGTGTGTGGAGCAGCGTGAGAGCGACACTGTATGAGAAGCACTGGCCTGTGAGAAGGAGCCTCTGGGAGAGGTCCTGTGTGTACAGGAGTCAGTGTGTGGAGCAGGGTGAGAGCGACACTGCAGGAGAAGCACTGGCCTGTGAGAAGGAGCCTCTGGGAGAGGTCCTGTGTGTACAGGAGTCAGTGTGTGGAGCAGGGTGAGAGCAACACTGCATGAGAAGCACTGGCCTGTGAGAAGGAGCCTCTGGGAGAGGTCCTGTGTGTACAGGAGTCAGTGTGTGGACCAGGGTGAGAGCGACACTGCAGGAGAAGCACTGGCCTGTGAGAAGGAGCCTCTGGGAGAGGTCCTGTGTGTACAGGAGTCAGTGTGTGGAGCAGGGTGAGAGCGACACTGCATGAGAAGCACTGGCCTGTGAGAAGGAGCCTCTGGGAGAAGTCCTGTATGTACAGGAGTCAGTGTGTAGAGCAGGGTGAGAGCGACACTGCAGGAGAAGCACTAGCCTGTGAGAAGGAGCCTCTGGGAGAGGTCCTGTGTGACCAGGAGTCAGTGTGTGGAGCAGGGTGAGAGCGACACTGCATGAGAAGCACTGGCCTGTGAGAAGGAGCCTCTGGGAGAGGTCCTGTGTGTACAGGAGTCAGTGTGTGGAGCAGGGTGAGAGCGACACTGCAGGAGAAGCACTGGCCTGTGAGAAAGAGCCTCTGGGACAGGTCCTGTGTGTACAGGAGTCAGTGTGTGGAGCAGGGTGGGAGCGACACTGCATGAGAAGCACTGGCCTGTGAGAAGGAGCCTCTGGGAGAGGTCCTGTATGTACAGGAGTCAGTGTGTGGAGCAGGGTGAGAGCGACACTGCATGAGAAGCACTGGTCTGTGAAAAGGAGCCTCTGGGAGAGGTCCTGTGTGTACAGGAGTCAGTGTGTGGACCAGGGTGAGAGCGACACTGCAGGAGAAGCACTGGCCTGTGAGAAGGAGCCTCTGGGAGAGGTCCTGTGTGTACAGGAGTCAGTGTGTGGACCAGGGTGAGAGCGACACTGTATGAGAAGCACTGGCCTGTGAGAAGGAGCCTCTGGGAGAGGTCCTGTGTGTACAGGAGTCAGTGTGTGGAGCAGGGTGAGAGCGACACTGTATGAGAAGCACTGGCCTGTGAGAAGGAGCCTCTGGGAGAGGTCCTGTGTGTACAGGAGTCAGTGTGTGGACCAGGGTGAGAGCGACACTGCAGGAGAAGCACTGGCCTGTGAGAAGGAGCCTCTGGGAGAGGTCCTGTGTGTACAGGAGTCAGCGTGTGGAGCAGGGTGAGAGCGACACTGCAGGAGAAGCACTGGCCTGTGAGAAGGAGCCTCTGGGAGAGGTCCTGTGTGTGCAGGAGTCAGTGTGTGGAGCAGGGTGAGAGCGACACTGCAGGAGAAGCACTGGCCTGTGAGAAGGAGCCTCTGGGAGAGGTCCTGTGTGTGCAGGAGTCAGTGTGTGGAGCAGGGTGAGAGCGACACTGCAGGAGAAGCACTGGCCTGTGAGAAGGAGCCTCTGGGAGAGGTCCTGTGTGTACAGGAGTCAGTGTGTGGAGCAGGGTGAGAGCGACACTGCAGGAGAAGCACTGGCCTGTGAGAAGGAGCCTCTGGGAGAGGTCCTGTGTGTACAGGAGTCAGTGTGTGGAGCAGGGTGAGAGCGACATTGCAGGAGAAGCACTGGCCTGTGAGAAGGAGCCTCTGGGAGAGGTCCTGTGTGTACAGGAGTCAGTGTGTGGAGCAGGGTGAGAGCGACACTGTATGAGAAGCACTGGCCTGTGAGAAGGAGCCTCTGGGAGAGGTCCTGTGTGTACAGGAGTCAGTGTGTGGAGCAGGGTGAGAGCGACACTGCATGAGAAGCACTGGCCTGTGAGAAGGAGCCTCTGGGAGAGGTCCTGTGTGTACAGGAGTCAGTGTGTTGAGCAGGGTGAGAGCGACACTGCAGGAGAAGCATTGGCCTGTGAGAAGGAGCCTCTGGGAGAGGTCCTGTGTGACCAGGAGTCAGTGTGTGGAGCAGGGTGAGAGCGACACTGCATGAGAAGCACTGGCCTGTGAGAAGGAGCCTCTGGGAGAGGTCCTGTGTGTACAGGAGTCAGTGTGTGGAGCAGGGTGAGAGCGACACTGCAGGAGAAGCACTGGCCTGTGAGAAAGAGCCTCTGGGAGAGGTCCTGTGTGTACAGGAGTCAGTGTGTGGAGCAGGGTGAGAGCGACACTGCATGAGAAGCACTGGCCTGTGAGAAGGAGCCTCTGGGAGAGGTCCTGTATGTACAGGAGTCAGTGTGTGGAGCAGGGTGAGAGCGACACTGCATGAGAAGCACTGGTCTGTGAGAAGGAGCCTCTGGGAGAGGTCCTGTGTGTACAGGAGTCAGTGTGTGGACCAGGGTGAGAGCGACACTGCAGGAGAAGCACTGGCCTGTGAGAAGGAGCCTCTGGGAGAGGTCCTGTGTGTACAGGAGTCAGTGTGTGGACCAGGGTGAGAGCGACACTGTATGAGAAGCACTGGCCTGTGAGAAGGAGCCTCTGGGAGAGGTCCTGTGTGTACAGGAGTCAGTGTGTGGAGCAGGGTGAGAGCGACACTGCAGGAGAAGCACTGGCCTGTGAGAAGGAGCCTCTGGGAGAGGTCCTGTGTGTGCAGGAGTCAGTGTGTGGAGCAGGGTGAAAGCGACACTGCAGGAGAAGCACTGGCCTGTGAGAAGGAGCCTCTGGGAGAGGTCCTGTGTGTACAGGAGTCAGTGTGTGGAGCAGGGTGAGAGCGACACTGTATGAGAAGCACTGGCCTGTGAGAAGGAGCCTCTGGGAGAGGTCCTGTGTGTACAGGAGTCAGTGTGTGGAGCAGGGTGAGAGCGACACTGCAGGAGAAGCACTGGCCTGTGAGAAGGAGCCTCTGGGAGAGGTCCTGTGTGTACAGGAGTCAGGGTGAGAGCGACACTGCATGAGAAGCACTGGCCTGTGAGAAGGAGCCTCTGGGAGAGGTCATGTGTGTACAGGAGTCAGTGTGTGGACCAGGGTGAGAGCGACACTGCAGGAGAAGCACTGGCCTGTGAGAAGGAGCCTCTGGGAGAGGTCCTGTGTGTACAGGAGTCAGTGTGTGGAGCAGGGTGAGAGCGACACTGCATGAGAAGCACTGGCCTGTGAGAAGGAGCCTCTGGGAGAGGTCCTGTATATACAGGAGTCAGTGTGTGGAGCAGGGTGAGAGCGACACTGCAGGAGAAGCACTGGCCTGTGAGAAGGAGCCTCTGGGAGAGGTCCTGTGTGACCAGGAGTCAGTGTGTGGAGCAGGGTGAGAGCGACACTGCATGAGAAGCACTGGCCTGTGAGAAGGAGCCTCTGGGAGAGGTCCTGTGTGTACAGGAGTCAGTGTGTGGAGCAGGGTGAGAGCGACACTGCAGGAGAAGCACTGGCCTGTGAGAAAGAGCCTCTGGGAGAGGTCCTGTGTGTACAGGAGTCAGTGTGTGGAGCAGGGTGAGAGCGACACTGCATGAGAAGCACTGGCCTGTGAGAAGGAGCCTCTGGGAGAGGTCCTGTGTGTACAGGAGTCAGTGTGTGGAGCAGGGTGAGAGCGACACTGTATGAGAAGCACTGGCCTGTGAGAAGGAGCCTCTGGGAGAGGTCCTGTGTGTACAGGAGTCAGTGTGTGGAGCAGGGTGAGAGCGACACTGCAGGAGAAGCACTGGCCTGTGAGAAGGAGCCTCTGGGAGAGGTCCTGTGTGTACAGGAGTCAGTGTGTGGAGCAGGGTGAGAGCGACACTGCAGGAGAAGCACTGGCCTGTGAGAAGGAGCCTCTGGGAGAGGTCCTGTGTGTACAGGAGTCAGTGTGTGGAGCAGGGTGAGAGCGACACTGCATGAGAAGCACTGGCCTGTGAGAAGGAGCCTCTGGGAGAGGTCCTGTGTGTACAGGAGTCAGTGTGTGGAGCAGGGTGAGAGCGACACTGCATGAGAAGCACTGGCCTGTGAGAAGGAGCCTCTGGGAGAGGTCCTGTGTGTACAGGAGTCAGTGTGTGGACCAGGGTGAGAGCGACACTGCAGGAGAAGCACTGGCCTGTGAGAAGGAGCCTCTGGGAGAGGTCCTGTGTGTACAGGAGTCAGTGTGTGGACCAAGGTGAGAGCGACACTGTATGAGAAGCACTGGCCTGTGAGAAGGAGCCTCTGGGAGAGGTCCTGTGTGTACAGGAGTCAGTGTGTGAAGCAGGGTGAGAGCGACACTGCATGAGAAGCACTGGCCTGTGAGAAGGAGCCTCTGGGAGAGGTCCTGTGTGTACAGGAGTCAGTGTGTGGACCAGGGTGAGAGCGACACTGCAGGAGAAGCACTGGCCTGTGAGAAGGAGCCTCTGGGAGAGGCCCTGTGTGTACAGGAGTCAGTGTGTGGAGCAGGGTGAGAGCGACACTGCAGGAGAAGCACTGGCCTGTGAGAAGGAGCCTCTGGGAGAGGTCCTGTGTGTACAGGAGTCAGTGTGTGGACCAGGGTGAGAGCGACACTGCATGAGAAGCACTGGCCTGTGAGAAGGAGCCCCTGGGAGAGGTCCTGTGTGTACAGGAGTCAGTGTGTGGAGCAGGGTGAGAGCGACACTGTATGAGAAGCACTGGCCTGTGAGAAGGAGCCTCTGGGAGAGGTCCTGTGTGTACAGGAGTCAGTGTGTGGAGCAGGGTGAGAGCGACACTGTATGAGAAGCACTGGCCTGTGAGAAGGAGCCTCTGGGAGAGGTCCTGTGTGTACAGGAGTCAGTGTGTGGAGCAGGGTGAGAGCGACACTGTATGAGAAGCACTGGCCTGTGAGAAGGAGCCTCTGGGAGAGGTCCTGTGTGTACAGGAGTCAGTGTGTGGAGCAGGGTGAGAGCGACACTGCATGAGAAGCACTGGCCTGTGAGAAGGAGCCTCTGGGAGAGGTCCTGTGTGTACAGGAGTCAGTGTGTGGAGCAGGGTGAGAGCGACACTGTATGAGAAGCACTGGCCTGTGAGAAGGAGCCTCTGGGAGAGGTCCTGTGTGTACAGGAGTCAGTGTGTGGAGCAGGGTGAGAGCGACACTGTATGAGAAGCACTGGCCTGTGAGAAGGAGCCTCTGGGAGAGGTCCTGTGTGTACAGGAGTCAGTGTGTGTGGAGCAGGGTGAGAGCGACACTGTATGAGAAGCACTGGCCTGTGAGAAGGAGCCTCTGGGAGAGGTCCTGTGTGTACAGGAGTCAGTGTGTGGAGCAGGGTGAGAGCGACACTGCAGGAGAAGCACTGGCCTGTGAGAAGGAGCCTCTGGGAGAGGTCCTGTGTGTACAGGAGTCAGTGTGTGGAGCAGGGTGAGAGCGACACTGCAGGAGAAGCACTGGCCTGTGAGAAGGAGCCTCTGGGAGAGGTCCTGTGTGTACAGGAGTCAGTGTGTGGAGCAGGGTGAGAGCGACACTGCAGGAGAAGCACTGGCCTGTGAGAAGGAGCCTCTGGGAGAGGTCCTGTGTGTACAGGAGTCAGTGTGTGGAGCAGGGTGAGAGCGACACTGCAGGAGAAGCAGCCTCTGAGAGTAAAGTAAGGGGCGGTTACACTCATAGAGGAATTGAAGCCTCTGGGAGGAGCTCCAGCTGAGGAAGGGGAGGGTTCACTTCAATGGACTGGAGTGTGTGGAGGCTGAGAGACCTCCACTGGGTTAGGGTATCTGGAGCTGTGCGGGAGGACCGCGACTATACCTGAAATGTGTGATGCAGGTTATCCTGTGGTGATAATAAACTGCTGGACATAAAGAGCCTGAGCTTCCTGTGCTGCATAACGTCGCAGCCCACGGGTAAAACCCCCCATTACACAGTGTGAACAGTGTGTAATGCTAAAACGGCTCAAGAGTTGTGTGGAATGGCTGTCCACATATCTCCAGCCAGCCCTGTGTACACAGACGCTTCACAGGTCAGATTGGGATCCATATTGTCTGATGGAATAAATGGTGAGGAACATCTGATACTATACCTGAGTAGGGAACTCTCCTCCTGGGAAGAGAACTACACTATCATGGAGGAAGAGTGCTCGGCCATTAGATGGGCACTGACACCATGGAGTAGTGCTAGGCCGAAAGTTCAGGCTGGTGTCAGGTCATGCACCAATGAGGTGGATGAGGGAAAGAACGCCTGGGTAGCGCTCGAGGACGTTCACTTCCAGGTAGAGCCTAGGCCCAGAAAATGACATTGTAATGTAGATGCTCTGTCCATACTTCCCTGTATAGTGACTCAAGGTGCCAACCCCCCGGGCTTTAGGGAGAGGGCGTCTATGTAAGATGGTCACTGGTGAAGTCCTAGTAGAGAGAGAGGTTTGTCAGTGATATGAATCAGGAAACATGACGGTGAGGGTTAATCGGTCATGATAAGGGCTTTGTGAACAGCTATACAGTTGGGTGGGATGGCTGGTCACATATCTCTTCCCAATGGTGTGGTCCAGGAGGTCTCTGGATTCACTCAGTGTCAGTGTATGGAGGTGGGCAGACCTCCAGTGCTGTGTTCATGCTGTGTTCATGCTGTGTTCATTCCTGTATCTACCTCATTAAGCAGCCAAATACCTTACAATATACACACTCACTGTGCATCACTATTAATGCTGCTACCTACGCTGTTTCCATGCACATGAAAAATGATAGATATGTCGCGGGCGGGGAGGAGGGTGTCAGCACACTACGCTCACCCCCTTCTGCTCGGGTCCGGCGGCCGCTGCTCAGTGGTGGCTCGAGCTGTAGGCCGGATCCCGGGGGTTCTCGAGCGGTACTCCTCGCCCGTGAGTGAAAGGGGTTGGTTGGGTGTGGGAATTGGTTATTGTCCGTGACGCCACCCACGGTTGTGGTGATTTCACCACTGCTGCTCAATGCGGGGGTCCCGGGGATGGTGATGGGGAGCAGCCAGGTGTTGTGTTGCCCCTCCGTGGGTAGGGGTTGGTGATCCCGGGGCCCGGTGATGGTTTGGGAGGCGCAGGGCCTGGTGGGCGCAGGGACACGGGGGCAGCGCTGTGCCTTGCGGCACTGTGGTACTCACTCAGCCTGAGACGTTGACACAGTTTTTACGGTAAACCAAACGGCTGGTAAGACGGTCCCACGGACGGCTGCACTTGCTCTCCCGGTAGGTGACAGTGATGTCCCTTCTCCTAGCACCTTTGTGTACTTGTTGGTTGCGATGGGTCCCCACCGGTAACCCGCTCCCCGGCTTCAAGCTGGACCGGGGGAGCTCTACTCTTTGCCCGCAGGCGCTGGCCCTAAGAAACTGGTGCCTTAGCGGTGGCGGTGTCTCTCTTACACTGGATGGGCTGTTGTCTTCAATCGGGACTTGGTTGTTGGGGGATCTACGTCCCCTTCACTGACGGATTCGGCAAATTATGGCGACTCCAAGCCTTGCCGGGGTCCGAGAGGCCCCTGCCCTGGTGCTGACTGTCCTTCGGAACACTGCTCCAGACCGCCGGGCACACAGCCTACGGGGTCCTTCCAGGAACTTCCAAACGGTCCCCCTCCAGACAGTCACCGCCGTTGCTGACCTTGCTGACCTGTCCTGCACACAGCTGGACTACTTCAGGCGTTTACACGCTCTTTCTGTTCTGTCACCACTCTTGCTTTCCTCCTTTACTACTTTTCTTCCTTCACTTTCACTTAGCTGTTTACTTTAGCCCTGTCTGGGCTACTCCTCCACTCCTTCCACTTCCTCCTCCCTGACTAGACTGCCTGGTATTTCCCGCCTCCAGAGCTGTGAACTCCTCGGTGGGCGGAGCCAACCGCCTGGCCCACCCCCTGGTGTGAATCATCAGCCTCTGGAGGAAGGCAACAAGGATTTTTAGTTAGCTTAGATGTTCCTACCTGGGATGTAGGGTGTGGTGGTGTGTGACCTGTGTCCCCTGGCTTGCCCAGGGCGACACATTCCCCCTTAGCAAAATGCAGACCGTCCGCGGGCTGCCATCCAACACCGGTTTTATTTTTTTTCTGTAAAAGATAACATGGTAAAATAACATATGTACATTTTTAATAACTCTTCCCTTAACGGGAGGCACACTTCTTAAACGTTGCATAACGGTTTACGGTTACGGTTTCCGCTCTCTCCCACCCAAGCAACCTGGCCCTGATGCTGCCCCTAAAGCCCAGGCAGCACCCCTTGACCCACAGTCCAGCACACGGTACCCGAGTGGGATCTGTCCTTTCCTCCAGAGGGTAGCCACCGGTTCCTTTGGTGGCTGGGCCCCAGCCTGCTCTGCTCAGGGCCCTCCCTCCAACCTGCCTCTCCGGAGGCGGCATTGCGGAAAACGGTAACGGTAAACAACATATTTACAACCACTAACGTTTGTGGTTGCCCTGCAAGTTCACGGGCTTGTCCATGGATAGTTCCCATGCAAAACTTTTAAACGGTCCCCACTGGGACAACGGTGCCGGCTCCAGCCGGTTGCAATCACAAAGCAAATCAGGTTAACTTCGGTAATTATTTCCTTATCATTCTTTCAAACTTTTAAACAACAAAGTGGTGGTCCCAACGGGGACGGTGCAACGGGCATCCGCTGCCCTACTCCAGGCCTTCAGGCTCCAGTGCTCCTTCCAAGGGAGGGGGCGCGGCGCTCACTCGGGACTCTTGGCTGCCCCTTAGCTTAGCGTCCAGCGCGAACCACCCCCGCTCCCCACAGTGCCGGGTGTATTGCACAATGTCGCCCGGCATCAGGTTGCGGCCGGGATGTTCTTCAGGCAGGTGGGCATTCACATCCCGCCGGGCTAAAAACACTTCGGCCTCCAGGCCCGGCTCGTAGATGAACCCGTAGCCCCGGCGGACATCAAACCGCCTCACCTGCCCCTCGTACAACGGACCCCGGACACGGAACGTGGCCTGGCGGAGATTTTCTTTTTCTCGGATAGCTCGGGCCACCAGCTCGGCCTTCTTCCGCTCCCTCTCGGCGATCTCCAGGCCCAGCGGTACCGGCTCCCTATCCCAATACGGCGCTGCCGCCAGCGCCGGCGCACGGGTCGGGCCCCGCGGGACATCCTGGACGTTGCCCACTGTCAGGAATCTGGGCGGCATGTCCCGCGGTGTCTTGGCCTTGGGCGCTGCTTTGCAGCAACAACCCGGCGCTACCTCAGCCGAGGTGTGGGGGATGGGCATAGGGGCTTTCCGCTGCTGGGCCATCGGCTCCGGCTCGGGGGATTTTTCAGGGGATGCCTCCGGTTCATCTTTCGGAATCTTCCACGGTAACACCTCCGGTGTGCCGCAGGCTCCGGCTACAGGTCGGCCCGCCTGGGCGGGGATGCTGGGTACTGCTACCGGTTGCGGTGGTAGCAGGCCTAGTGGCGGGGTCACGGCCTCCGGGACGGGTGGCGAGGGAGGCAACGGGGGGAGAGGGCTTGGACCGGGCCCCACAGCCGCGATGACCGGCCCTTCAAGGGCATCGGGACGTGGGTCACTCACCCTCCCTTTCTCCGCTTCATCCTCGCGTCTCCGCACGGTGGCTATAACGTCCGCCATGTCGGCCTCCCACTCCTCCATGAGGAGCTGCATCCTGACCTGCAGCCTTTGATAGAGCTGCGCGGTTCAGATTTCCACCCACGCCGCGGTTCCAGGCGCGGGGGCTACGGTGTCGCGGGACGGCATCCACATGATGGCTTCTCCTTCCAGGAACGGTATGTTTGCAGAGTCCTGGCGTCCCTGCTTTTATAGCTGCAGCTACATGCGTCCAGCCGCCATCGCGTCCCCCTTAGCTCTTTCCGGCCCCTCCTCTCTCGGGGCGGGGTTTTGGCCTTCGCGCCTCTACTACTCGAGAAGACGCTCGAGCGGGAACTTTTCGCGCCAAAGATGGCGGCTTCTGAAATTTTTCTGCCGGATACCTCCGGCGGTAACAAGGCGCACCTCTACCAGACGGCAGAGCGGTAAGATCCTGTTCGTGACGCCAAGTTGTCGCGGGCGGGGAGGAGGGTGTCAGCACACTACGCTCACCCCCTTCTGCTCGGGTCCGGCGGCCGCTGCTCAGTGGTGGCTCGAGCTGTAGGCCGGATCCCGGGGGTTCTCGAGCGGCACTCCTCGCCCGTGAGTGAAAGGGGTTGGTTGGGTGTGGGAATTGGTTATTGTCCGTGACGCCACCCACGGTTGTGGTGATTTCACCACCGCTGCTCAATGCGGGGGTCCCGGGGATGGTGATGCGGAGCAGCCAGGTGTTGTGTTGCCCCTCCGTGGGTAGGGGTTGGTGATCCCGGGGCCCGGTGATGGTTTGGGAGGCGCAGGGCCTGGTGGGCGCAGGGACGCGGGGGCAGCGCTGTGCCTTGCGGCACTGTGGTACTCACTCAGCCTGAGACGTTGACACAGTTTTTACGGTAAACCAAACGGCTGGTAAGACGGTCCCACGGACGGCTGCACTTGCTCTCCCGGTAGGTGACGGTGATGTCCCTTCTCCTAGCACCTTTGTGTACTTGTTGATTGCGATGGGTCCCCACCGGTAACCCGCTCCCCGGCTTCAAGCTGGACCGGGGGAGCTCTACTCTTTGCCCGCAGGCGCTGGCCCTAAGAAACTGGTGCCTTGGCGGTGGCGGTGTCTCTCTTACACTGGATGGGCTGTTGCCTTCAATCGGGACTTGGTTGTTGGGGGATCTACGTCCCCTTCACTGACGGATTCGGCAAATTATGGCGACTCCAAGCCTTGCCGGGGTCCGAGAGGCCCCTGCCCTGGTGCTGACTGTCCTTCGGAACACTGCTCCAGACCGCCGGGCACACAGCCTACGGGGTCCTTCCAGGAACTTCCAAACGGTCCCCCTCCAGACAGTCACCGCCGTTGCTGACCTTGCTGACCTGTCCTGCACACAGCTGGACTACTTCAGGCTTTTACACGCTCTTTCTGTTCTGTCACCACTCTTGCTTTCCTCCTTTACTACTTTTCTTCCTTCACTTTCACTTAGCTGTTTACTTTAGCCCTGTCTGGGCTACTCCTTCACTCCTTCCACTTCCTCCTCCCTGACTAGACTGCCTGGTTTCTCCCGCCTCCAGAACTGTGAACTCCTCGGTGGGCGGAGCCAACCGCCTGGCCCACCCCCTGGTGTGAATCATCAGCCTCTGGAGGAAGGCAACAAGGATTTTTGGTTAGCTTAGATGTTCCTACCTGGGATGTAGGGTGTGGTGGTGTGTGACCTGTGTCCCCTGGCTTGCCCAGGGCGACACAGATACTTAGTGCAAAGCCTTCCGCCCACATCAGGGTAACCTAGAAATAAAATATGGATGGTCCCTAGCATTTGTGTCTCACTGCTCCATGCACCAAATGAGGCCTCATCTGACCTGAGGAGGTGAAGAAAGTGTCCTGCTAGGCACAGAGACGTACCAAGCAAAAGGCGAAAATGAAGGGAAAGGAAACCCTGTGTCTAGGGAAGGGGGGAGATGGTGACCCCTAACCAAATTGTCCTCTGGGTCCTGGGGTCCCTCACCACCATAGATACCTTCCGCACCTATGCTCCAAGCTGGACACTTGACCCTTGGTATCCCTAGTGCTTGGCCCTAAATAAAGAACTGGTGGAATGAGCTCTTAGTCAACACCATTAAAAACTAGACAAGACACAAGGAGGGAAAAGAATGACCTACTTATCCACAGGTGACTCAGGTAGAATTTCAGCAAAGTTACAGCAACAATACCACAATGAGTGCAAGCCGCCTGCTTGCAACCAGAGGTAGAATGAACTGAATAATATCACCAGCACCAGTCCAGGGAGGATTGGAGAATTTAAACCCAAGGGGAAATACAGATGTTTAGAAGCTGAAGGGAAGAAGAGCTCTGCGGGGTTCTAAAGGGAAAAGGATGAAAACAAAGCAGGGGAGCTACCTAGTACACTGAATAGTGACAGCAGGAACAATAGAAAGTCAGGGAGCATTCTGTGCAGCCAAACGCTGTGATCTTCAATTGCCGGACACTACAGTGCTGTCTGTTACCCGTGACAAGAGGCCAGGGATAAGTGCAGATGAGGCCGGGCCTGGCAGATGGAGAGGAGGGACATTAGTGATAGGGTCCATCCACATTTAGGTCACATTGACATGGTTGGACGACGTTTGCACTTTTTGATGATAAAATGTTACCTAAGTACTGGACATTTTTAGCAATAGGGGGTTGATGTATTTATCAGCTGTGGTGCAGCTTGGGTATGATTTCATGGGGTGCGATCTGTACTCTGCAGATACATTGCAGCTGAATGGAAGGGTCTGCTGTTTAATATAGAGACGAACGGGTGGACAGTGCAGAAAATAAAGGGGTACGGAGGATAGAGGGGGTCAGATTTTGTTGGAGGGTGGAAAAAATAGACTCTAGGAGAAGCATTAGGTCAGTGAGTAAGGAGATTAATGTGGGAAATATGCCCACCGAAATTAAAAATGATCATATCTAGGAGTAAATGTGGACAATAGATAGGAGCGTAAAGTTTCTATTCCCAGATGCCCGGACACTAGAGTTACATGGCGCGGGGTGGAAGTCATAGGCAAGGTGCTGACTCCTGACGAAACGGCACACCATGAAAAATGCAGTCCTGACTGGGTGTGTGGACTTGTGCTATGTGTGCACTACGCCCATGTAGGCCTCATGGTGCCGAGGGTTCCTGCTGATCAGGACTGGTTGACACCTCGGGCTGACAAGGAGGCCACCGGTTCAGTTTAAGCGAGACTTTAGTTAATGGTTCTTCTTCATCGAGTACATACAAGAGTTACCACCATGGTTCAGCTGTACACAGCGTATTCACCTTCAGTTCCCTCTGGATTATTTCCGCTCCAGTCTAGTTCTACAGTCCAATCCATGATCATCACTTTCCCTTTTACCGGCTCCACATCTATTCGGATCATAGACGAGGGGTAATTGAATTGCCTCTATGGCCAGAGTAGAGCCTTGTGCTCCCAGAAATCTACGTCTAGTGTGTCGCCCCCACGTCAGCAGCCAGGCTGCTCAGATCCGGATCCGCGGTGGCTCGAGAGGGCTCCGGACCCGGGGGTCGTGCGGCCCCTCAAACAAAAAAGAGGGAGTATGTGACAGGGGATGGTGTGGAAAGTTTGTGACGCCACCCGTGGTGCATGGTAAGATGGAATACCACCGCTGCGATTGTGAGTACCCGGTGGTGATGGTGTGGGCAGCCAGGTGTTTAACCCCTCCACGGGTAGGGGGGATGCCCCGGGACTTGGTGATGGTGATGGGGAGGTGCCGTTGGGACGGTTTGGGATCACTTGCGTACTCACTCAGTCCAATAACGCTGACACTGACAACTGTAGTAAACCAAAGTTCTGGACACCGCTGCCGCTGAGGGGGAGCACGCCTGGATCCCGTGCCAGTTGGTGTTGCCTGTTAGTCAGTGATCTTTTCCGTGGCACCTTGTCTTCTAGTTGGTCCCTTTAGTCTGAAACTAATTGGGTCCCGCTCCTCAGTGTGGCTAACTGAGGGAGCTTGCTCTCAGGGTTCACGCTTGGGATTTTCTGGCCATCCACTGGTGGGTGTGGTGCAGAGTGTTCCTAGGATTTTGATTAGCTGTTCTTGGCAACACCAAAGGTTAGGGACCCGTAACCAAGGAGGAGGTGGATATTGCACAGAAGGGCAGATTGCACAATACCCTGTGACGACCTGATAGGCCAGGGCGTCACATTCCCCCTTGGTTAAACGTAGCTCGTCCCTGAACTACAGGACATCAGAGGTTTATTTATTTTTTTTTTTTTTTTCAAACTGTAGAAAAAGGTAAGAAAAATTAACATTTTTATTTACACATACATCCCTCATCAGGGAGGCTTGTCACTTAAACTTTACTCAACATTTTTGAGAGTTGATCTCCTCAACGGTGGCACACTACCGGTTTTAGTGGTAGCGGAGACTCAACCTGCTCCGTTTCAGCCTTTTTCCACGACAGTCCAGTCCCAATGTCCCGGATCCCATTAACTCGCCACCCAAACAACCTGACTCGCTGCATACCTATGGTGGGTCCGTGAACAGGTTAAGGTCCCGGGCGTTGTGTTAGACGACTCTGTAGAAGTCCTGAGCAAGCCATTGCCCCTTGCGTCGTCCCCCACCGGGGCCTCCTGGTGCCATCTTCCAGCACTGCACCATCCAAGTCCCTGATGGCCCTTTCCCTGGAACAAAGAGTGGAAAAAGGTTCAACAAGGAGGGCACAGTCTACTTGTAGAAGAACTTGAGGACAAGGAGTAAAGTGCAAATATGTTTAATAAATAGCAACTGATACAAAGGAATCAGCGGCAAAAACAGGCCGGCAGATAAAATATAGATGTACTGGATGACAATTACATATAGGGCACAAGTAAAATGAATAAATAACAGACTGGGTCAAAAACATGAACAAGGCATCCTGCACATAAAGAGCATGGTGTAACATTTTGACAATTGTTACACATAAACAGATGGTAAAAACCAGCACTGGATAAGCACAATGATAAAAGTGTATACTCTGAAATAACAGAGATATATAAAATATATAAAATAGGATCCAAGTCTCACTAATCACTAATAAGCAGTGCTTAATACAGATGCTGGTGAAACAGCAACTTCTGTGGTGACAGAGTCAAGTAGTTAAACAGTCAAAAAGCTATAAACAGATAAACAAGTTTAGCCACCAGGAGGCGCTAATTGGATGCCAATGAACAGTCAGATTAAGTACAAAGACATGAATGCATGAATAGAATCCCAGCAGGTTAAATAAACATACCCATAAGTGCACAAAGCCGGCCTGATAAGCAGCAGAGCAGACCCCCGGAGAGAGCCCCAACATATACATTTCACAATCTCAGCTATAAGATTATTTCATCAGGGGGAGGTGGAACGCTGTGAAGCAGCCATGTGTTTTTATACATGGTGCTCACATGCTCCAGCTGCTCCACCCCCACTCTGTCAGCACGACCGGACCAATCGCAGCCGGTAACCAGCACCGTCAGCAGTCAACGCTTTTTTTTTTGTGTTAGGGCCGTTTCACATTTGCGCTATTTTAACGGATTCGGTGAGGGTGTGTCGCCCCTGCGTCAGCAGCTGGGCTGCTCGGATTCGGATCCAAGGTGGCTTGAGAGGGCTCCGGACCCAGGGGTCGTGCGGCTCCTCAAACAAAAAAGGGGGAGTATGTACAGGGGATGGTGTGAAAAGTTTGTGACGCTACCCGTGGTGTGTGGTAAGGTGGAGTACCACCGCTGCGATTGGGAGTACCCGGCAGCGATGGTGTGGGCAGCCAGGTGTTCAACTCCTCCACGGGTAGGGGGAATGCCCCAGGACTCGGTGATGGTGACGGGGAGGTGCTGTTGGGATGGTAAGGGACACTTGCGTACTTACACAGCCCAATAACGCGGACACCGACAACTGTAGTAAACCAAAGTTCTGGACACCGCCTGGATCCCATTTCCGTTGGTGTTGCCTGTTAGTCTGTGACCTTTTCCTGTGGCACCTTGTCTTCTAGTTGGTCCCTTTAGTCTGAAACTAATCGAGTCCCGCTCCCCAGTGTGGCTAACTGGGGGAGCTTGCTCTCAGGGTTCACACTTGGGATTTTCTGGACTGAGTAGTGGAAAGTCTTATCCCCCTCGTTGTGCTAGTACCCCGATTTTGGAGCGGGTGGAGAACGGATCTTATAGGCTCCGTCCTCATTGGGTAAATTGTCAGGATGCCTGAAACTACTCCCTGAGCTAGGGTCCACGTACCCCGTCGTGCCCTTGCCCTCCCGGTGATGGCACAAGGCCGCCGGCTGTCCTCCTCGACAGTCCATGCCCCTTGTCATGATCCCCTGCGACCGGGGTTCCAGCTCCTACCAGGCCCAGACCAACGTCTGCTACCTAGTAGTTTCAAGGAGACCAGCGCCTGACCTCTTCTCTCTCTCTCCTGTGACCTCTGCTCTTGAGAGTCACTACTCAACTGACTGTCTCCTGACACTCCTGACCCCCCCCTTATCCAACCCACCAAGTGGGTGACCCTATTCCACTCAGGCCATCCACTGGTGTGTCTGGTGGGTGTGGTGCAGAGTGTTTCTAGGATTTTTATTAGCTTGATCTTGGCAACACCAATGGTTAGGGACCCGTAACCAAGGAGGATGTGGATACTGTGCAGAAGGGCAGATTGCACAATGTCCTGTGACCACCTGATAGGCCGGGGCATAGTCACATTATTCTCCCTGTGGAGGAGGGGTAAGGGGTTTGCCAGTAGGGCCAGAGTTTAGCCTTGGGGGAGACTCTGCCTGGGAAAATCCACTAAGTTCATTCACTACTGTGCCTCGGCCCATTACATTTGAGGTGTAAGCTACTTGGGGACTTACTGCTAAAGCCCGTCCTCTGCACCCTTCTGTCTGACACCATTCCATTAGAAGGTCATTCTGTAGAGTCTACTATTTCATTTGTGAGGCCGTTTGGCACATTTTAAAGAAAAATATTTTAGAGTAGGACTGCCCCAAAGAGATTTGCCGTGACGTGGCGGGGAGCTCGAAAAATTGCAATTGTTTTGCCAAAATCTGAAATTTTTATAATAAGTACAGTTTGGAATTTTAGTGCACATTTAGTGCTGGCTTTTTTGTTATTTTTTTTTATTCTGTAGAGTCAACATCAGTCTGGTCTCCTCTCTCCTTTTGGCACATGTCACCCACTGCATATGGCCCGTGACATATTAACTGTCATTCCAGAAGGAAGCCTTCTCTTTCTCTGTCAGTTAACCCCTTCCATTGTGGGCTAATTCCAACACTTAACTACTTCTTGCCCTGCAGTCTGGAAACCACACACAGTACTGCTGTGTATCACGTCACAATTTACATGCCACATTACATTAACACTAGTGATGAGCGAGTGTATTCGTTACTATTCGCTATTCACAGAATAGTGTGGTATTCGGGATATTTGTTATATAGCGAGTAATGGTGTATTCACCTCGCTATATTCGGATGTCCCGCCCAGCCGTTTTGGCGCCTGATTTGCAGCCAATAAACATGCTGGGCTACTTAACCAATCACAGTAATGCTGCAGCCATCCTGGTTGTGGTATTACTGTGATTGGTGGCCGCTCAGCATCATAGGATCTATAAAAGACCTTCTGCCGCCATTTTGCGCTCATTGCGTCCGAAGCCTGCATTGTATCAATGTAGTGATAGAGCGAGAAGCTGCTGGGGAGAATGTAAAGGCCCCGTTACACGCAACGACATCGCTAACGAGATGTCGTTGGGGTCACGGAATTCGTGACGCACATCCGGCCTCGTTAGCAACGTCGTTGCGTGTGACACCTACAAGCGACCGCTAACGATCACAAATATTCACACGTCGTTCATTTTCCAAATGTCGTTGCCGGTGCTGGACGCAGGTTGTTGGTTATTCCTGAGGCAGCACACATCGCTATGTGTGACACCCCGGGAATGACGAATAACAGCTTACCTGCATCCTCCGGCAACGAGGTGGGCGTGTCGTTAATGCGGCTGCTCTCCGCCCCTCCGCTTCTATTGGTGGGCCACTGTGTGACGTCGCTGTAACGCCGCACGAACCGCCCCCTTAAAAAAGAGTTTGTTCGCCGGCCACAGCGACGTCTGTAGAAAGGTAAGTATGTGTCATGTGTCATGCGTCCAGCGTGTAAAGCAGCCTTAAGCCTCTTAATAACACAAGAAGCCCTTTTCAGGGCTGCCTGCAGCAGAGGTCAGAGGGACAGATTTAGAGCAGGGAAAGTGTTTAAAGCAGCGCGTGTCATTACATCCATCATACCTTCCAGAAACCAGAATACAATAGCTGTTTTAAGAGCTGATAGCACTGAACAAAGTCACAGCAGGGAGGGAGAGATTGTGGATTAGGTAGGGATCTGTACTGGGAGCAGTGGGGTCCGCAGGGATCTGTACTGGGAGCAGTGAGGACCGCAGGGATCTGTACTGGGAGCAGTGGGGGCTGCAGGGATCTGTACTGGGAGCAGTGGGAACCGCAGGGATCTGTACTGGGAGCAGTGGGAACCGCAGGGATCTGTACTGGGAGCAGTGGGAACCGCAGGGCTCTGTGCAAGGACCGATTCTTTTTAATCTCTTTATTAATGACCTTGTGGAGTGGATGGGATTGATATTCCACATCTGGAATATGGGATCCAATTTTGAGCTCCACATTTTAAAACGGATATTTTCATGGACCCTAGGCTAGCCTTCAGACTTGAGACACTGCACTGTCCCTTATCGGAGGTAGGTGTGATGTTAGCCAGTTCCGGCCCCCCCACCCCCCTCTGGATGGACAATCCAGAAGCCTCAGTTTGCTTGACAACACTGTTTCAGCAGGTGTGTACAGAGCCGAACATCACATGAAACATATTCAAAAGTTAGTCAGTTCAAAGGCGGCAACGAGATTATTACAAGGAATGGAGGCTGCCCGTATTATGAGTATTGGAGGCTGCCCGTATTATGAGTAATGGAGGCCGCCCGTATGACGAGTAATGGAGGCCGCCCGTATGACGAGTAATGGAGGCCGCCCGTATGACGAGTAATGGAGGCCGCCCGTATGACGAGTAATGGAGGCCGCCCGTATGACGAGTAATGGAGGCCGCCCGTATGACGAGTAATGGAGGCCGCCCGTATGACGAGTAATGGAGGCCGCCCGTATGACGAGTAATGGAGGCCGCCCGTATGACGAGTAATGGAGGCCGCCCGTATGATAAGTAATGGAGGCCGCCCGTATGATGAGTAATGGAGGCTGCCCGTATGATGAGTAATGGAGGCTGCCCGTATGACGAGTAATGGAGGCCGCCCGTATGATAAGTAATGGAGGCTGCCCGTATGATGAGTAATGGAGGCTGCCCGTATGATGAGTAATGGAGGCCGCCCGTATGATGAGTAATGGAGGCTGCCCGTATGACGAGTAATGGAGGCCGCCCGTATGACGAGTAATGGAGGCCGCCCGAATGATAAGTAATGGAGGCCGCCCATATGATGAGTAATGGAGGCCGCCCATATGATGAGTAATGGAGGCCGCCCGTATGACGAGTAATGGAGGCCGCCCGTATGATAAGTAATGGAGGCCGCCCGTATGATGAGTAATGGAGGCTGCCCGTATGATAAGTAATGGAGGCCGCCCGTATGATGAGTAATGGAGGCCGCCCGTATGATGAGTAATGGAGGCCGCCCGTATGATGAGTAATGGAGGCCGCCCGTATGATGAGTAATGGAGGCCGCCCGTATGATGAGAGGAGGAAAAAGACGTCAGAGGAGATCTCATTATTCAGCTCTGGCAAAAATTCAGAGTCTGCTGCACAATTGTCAGTTTTTCTGATTTTTCTCTTTCTATTTCTGAGTACAGGCCCCGTTACACGCAGCGACGTATCTAATGATATACCGTATCGCCGGGATCACGGATTATGTGACGCACATCCGGCCTCGTTAGCAACGTCGTTGCGTGTGACACCAACGAGCGAGTATTAACGATGGAAAATACTCATCAAATCGTCCATCGTTGACACGTCGTTCATTTTCAAAAAATCGTTGATTGTTGAGCACAGAGGTTGTTTGTCGTTCCTGCGGCAGCACACATCGCTACGTGTGACACCTCGGGAACGACGAACTACATCGTACCTGCGGCCGCCGGCAATATGGAGGGAAGTAGGTGGGCGGGATGTTACAGCCTCTCATCCCCGCCCCTCCGCTTCTATTGGGCGGCCGCTTAGTGACGTCGCTGTGACGCCGAACGTCCCTCCCCCTTAGAAAGGAGGCGGATCGCCGGCCACAGTGACGTTGCTAGGCAGGTAAGTAGTGTGACGGGTCCTAATGATATTGTGCGCCACGGGCAGCAATATGCCCATGACGCACAACCGACGGGGGCGGGTACGCTTGCTAGCGATATCACTGCATGTAAAGGCCACTTAAAATGTAAATTGTTGTTTATTCTATAATCCACTGACGACGTCTCCGAAATTTCCAAGCAATAAATGTTGTATTTATTTTCTGAAAATAAGAAATGGTGAATATAACAGAACAATGCACAGAATGCACAGAAGCACAGGATGCACAGCGCTTTCACCTCACATAATGCAAAGAAAACAAGTCCATCATCATTTACACACAGCAATATAATAATGTTTTACCTCAGGAAGGTTCAGAAATCAATATTTTGTGGAATATCCATGATGTGTAATCCCAGTTTTCATGCGTCTTGGCTGCTTTCCACCAGTCTGTCACATGGCTTTTGGGTGACCTTATGCCACTCCTGGTGCACTACGTAAGCAGTTCTTCTTTGTTTGATGGCTTGTGAATATCCATCTTCCTCTTGATTACATTCCAGAGGTTTTCAATGGGGTTCAGGTCTGGAGATTGGGCTGGCCATGACAGGGTTTTGATGTGGTGTTCTTCATCCACACATTGATTGACCTAGCTGTGTGGCATGGCGCATTGTCCTGCTGGAAAAACCAGTCCTCAGAGTTGGGGAACATTGCCTGAGCAGAAGGAAGCCACTATTTTTCCAGGATAACCTTGTATGGGGCTTGATTCATACGTCCTTCACGAAGTTTAATCTGCCCAATTCCAGCCTTGCTGAAGCATCCCCAGATCATCACCGATCCGCCACCAAAATTTACAGTGGGTGCAGGACACTGTGGTTTGTTACGTCTCCAGGTCTCCGTCTAACCATTAGATGACCAGGTGTTGGGCAAAGCTGAAAAGGGCAAAGCGCAATACCACACAGCTAGGTCAATCAATGTGTGGATGAAGGACCACCGCATCAAAACCCTGTCATGGCCAGCCCAATCTCCAGACCTGAACCCAATGCTGGTGTTTGTAGTGTTAGCAGATATCCTGCACCCGGACCGCAGAATGAAGATATAGACTCCAGATCTAGATACAAAGTATCCAAATCAACCAGCAAAGAGAAGGAGAGTAATCTTTATACCCCTCCCCTCCGCTCTGTGATTGGCCGCAGCGCTGATTTATATGGATCACATGATTGATTACATTGGCCGTTTCTGCTATGATGAAAATCTGAATAACACGATTCTTCTATTCATATAAAACCAATTACAGGTTAATATAGATTTTACTTGTCTGTACTTGTATTAATTCACATCAGTCTCCGCCCCCGAGGAGCTCTGAATCTGACACATACAGATTATGGCAGCTTTACAGTGGATACCAGGTGTAATAACATGCAGATCTGCTGTAATGACATTCTGACATTTTGTGAGATGACAATCTACTTTATACAGGATCGGGCCTCATCAGATGTGACACTTTATTGCATCCATCACTAGTCCATATTTAGATTGTCAAACTCCAACCATGTCCTACATATTCTTCTTGGAGAACGATATTTCTGCTTCATCGCCATTTTGAAATCTTCCCACTTAGCGACCTGTCTGTCCAATTTCTCCTGCACTTTCTCCAGGTCTCTATTGTGGGCAAATTGTAGTAAGATTCTCTTCCTCTCCAGCTTCTCCTTGCCAGGATCTCGTCTCTCCTCAATCTTGAACTCCACATCCCTCACAATCTCGTACAGACACTTCAGGATCCCCTCGTGTTTCCCCCGGGTTTTCCGGTGATCCTCCGCTGTGTAATTCTCCACCGGGAATATGTTCTCCACCCCCATCATCCTGAACTTCTCCTGAATGTCGTGGAGATGCTCGCTCAGCTTACGGGTGAGGACCACGGTGGGGAAGAGACCTAGGAGACAACAATATAGAGGATTCATATAATAGATGTAATACAATCTGTTACTTATACTTAATGGCTTTATGTCCTGGAGATGTCTGTTATTCTGTTCCTCGGTTCTGGCCCGGTTCCTCCTCTTACAGCTGATTCAGGTGGCCAGCATTAGAGGTGGCTGCTGTAACAGTGACACTACAGCACTATTATTCTACATACCACATGAAGGGGGTCTAAGAGTGATAGATGGGAGATCAGAGAAAAGGAAGTTGCAGTAGTCCATGTAGGAGAGGTTAAGGGGGTGTATCACCATTGCTGTTGACTAGTGATGGGCGAACCCAAACTGTAAAGTTCGGGGTCAGTACCAGATACCTAGTGTCCGTGCAAGGACCCCGAACAAGGACTTCACAGGAAAGTCTGTGTTACTGTTCGGCTTCGGCCACTTGGATAATGATAGAAGGAAAAAGAGAGAAAATAAGGAATAAAGCAGGCATGGTATACTTAACAACCTTCCTCACGGTTGTCACCCTGCTTCCGGGTCACTCAATAACCCTCATACATATTCACTATTTCCCCCACCCACCGGCAGTCCCGGCATCTGTGATTGGCTGGTGTCAGACCCCGTGTCACAGCGTCTATGATTGGTTGGAATCACACACGCTGTCTGTGTCCCTATGGTGGTGTAATAATAAATAAGTAAATAAAAAATGGCGTTGGGTCCCCCCATATTATGATACCAGCACATTTAAAGCATATAGCTACAGGCTGCAGCCCCCAGCTGTGCAGTGTATCAAAATAAGAGGTACCGCCTGCAGCGTTTTTTATTTCAATAAACATTTTTAATAACCAGCATGCGTTCTCCCCAAAATTTTGATACCCATCAAGATAAAACCGACAGCTGGGGTCTGGTATTCTCAGGCCGGAGAGGCCCACGGTTTCCCTCCTCTCCTCCCCCCCGCCTAAAAATAGCAGCCTGCAGCCGCCCAGAATTGTTTCATGCATTTAATGCAACAATCTCGGCACTTTACTTAGCTCATCCCGATTTGCCCTGGTGCAATGGCAATTGAGGTAACATAAGGGGCTAATGACAGCTCAATAAGCCCTAGATTAGTAATCAAATCCATCTGTGACATCCCCACCCCATTACTAATACTGTAAATGAAAACATCCTTTGTTTGAAATAAAATACAAAAAACCCCAAAAAACACAAACCACCCTCTTTCACCCCTTTATTAAACCAAAAAATACCCAGCTCTGATGTAATCCACATAATCCCAGCTCTGCTACATTCTGAATTTGCAGCAAATTCCTACTTAAAATCTGCATCTGCTGGAAAATGCATGCATCAAAACGCAATGCAGTTTTCATGTTGTATTGATTCAATTTTTGTTGCCTGGAGATGCAGATTTGGTGCAGGGATATGGTGTATAAATCCGGTGCAGACATTTCAACACCAAATTTGCATCCCATGGCAGAAAACTGCTCCGAAAAAGCATCAAAACAGTTTGTGCTTTTTTTGCCAAGAGATTCAGATTTGGTGCTGAATTTATACACCAAATTCCTGTACTAAATCTGCATCCCCTGGCAAGAAATTCCTTCAGTGCTGCATCAAAACCATGGTTTCTTTGGTGCAGGAATTTGTGTATAAGTTCAGCACCAAATCTGTATCTTTTGGCAAAAAAAAATCAGCGGTTTTCTGCCAGGAGATGCAGGTCTGATTTAACTCAGTTCACCTGAGGTGAGTTTTCCTGCGGTCACAGGTGGGGCACCGTGGGAACCTCCAGCTGTGACCGCACATAAACTCAGTGATAACACTGGTCATAGCTGCAGCTCAGTCAGTCTTTGTCTGTAGCCGCAACGGCCGGTCAGGTTCTGTGCCCACGTGCTGCAACTTTAGGATGTAGCAGAGCCAGGATCATCATGGGACCTCGTATGGATTACATCGAACCTGGGTGTTAAGGGGGTTAATATAGGAATGAAAGGGGGGGGAGTTGTAGTTTATTTCAAATAAAGGATTTTTTCAGTGTTTGGGTTTATTTCTTTTCCCTTACAGGATTAGTAATCAGGGGTCTCATAGATCCTAGTCATTACTAATCTAGGGCTAAGTGGCAGCTGTGCGCTGTCATTAACCCTAAGTATAAAAATTGAGGGGGACCACACTGTTTGTTTTTTTTAAATTATTTATTTACATTTTTTTTTTTTTTTTTTTAAGAAAGTCGCAAGAGGTCCCTCTTAGTTTGATACACAACCAAAATAATCACACTGCTGGGGGCTGCAGCCTGTAGCCATTTGCTTTATCTGCACTGGGTATCACAATATAGGGATGCAGACAGTATGTGTGATTCCAACCAATCACAGACGGTGACACACATGGTGGGAAAGGGCCTGCCTGCGACCAATCACAGACTCCGGGACTGCCTGTAGGTAGGGGAAGCAGTCAGGGGCGTATCTATCGAGGTCACAGCAGTCTCCATTGCGACCGGGCCCGGGAGGATAGGGGCCCGCGGCCGCCTCGGCAGATCAGCAGCCAACTCCTTTCTGTGAGGAGCTGCGCTGTTCTGCCGCAGACCACGCGGTGCGGCGGCCGATATATGACCCAGTCGCAGCCGCTGACACCGGGCCCCCCTGCCTGGTGTCAGCGGTGTCGTCACCGCGCTCCCGTCACCGCGCTCCCGTCACCGCGCTCCTGTCACCGCACACTGCTTTGATATTGCATAGAGCGGCCAGGGCCACTCTATGCATCATCAGTCTTCCCCCGTGCCTGCACGGTGACGTCACTTCTGTGCAACTGCTGTGTGTGGTGAGAGCACAGAGCTCAGGAGGACGCCGACTGGAGCCACGGGGGAACGAGGACAGAAGTGAGGACGAGCAGCGGTGAAACAAGTAGAGGTGAGGACAGAGCTGCGGTGGAAGGAGAAGAGAGGTGAGTACTTGTTTTTTTATTTTTTTTATTATAAATCAGTGAGTACACGGGGAGGCTGGCTGCTGGCCACATGGAGGCCTGGAGGAGCTGGCTAAATGACACATGGAGGCCCTTGGGGAAGGGGGCTGGCTGAAGGACACATGGAAGCCCTGGGGGAAGGGGGCTGGCTGCATGACACATGGAGGCCCTGGGGGAAGGGGGCTGCCTGCTGGACACATGGAGGCCCTGGGGGGGCTGGCTGCATGTCACATGAAGGCCCTGGGGGGGCTGGCTGCATGACACATGAAGGCCCTGGGAGAGCTGGCTGCATGAGACATGGAAGCCCTGGGGGGGTCTGCATGCACATGGAGTCCTTGGTGGGGGAAGGCTGGCTGCATGACCTATGGAGGCCCGGGGGGAAGGGGCTTCATGACACATGGAGGCCTTGGGGGGGCTGGCTGCATGACACATGGAGGCCTTGGTGGGGGGAGGCTGGCTGCATGACTAATGGAGGCCTGGGAAGGGGCTGGCTGTATGACACATGGAGACCCTGGGGGCTTGCTGAATGACACATGGAGGCCCTGGGGGGTCTGGCTGCATGACACATGGAGACCCTGGGGGGGCTTGCTGCATGACACATGGAGGCCCTGGGGGGGCTGGCTGCATGATACATGGAGGTCTATGGGGCTGCATTATACATGGAGGTCTATGGGGCTGCATTATACATGTAGGTCTATGGGGATGCATTATACATGGAGGTCTATGGGGCTGCATAATAAACATGAAAAACACCTTATACATGGACTATATGAGTGCATTGTACATGGAGGAGTATGGGGCTGCATAACACAATATGAAGGTTTATGGGGCTGCATTGTAATACATATAGGACTATGGGGGCTACATTATAATATATGGAGGACGATGGAGGCTACTTTATACATGGACTATGGGAGTGCATTATAAAACATTGGGGACTATGTGGTGCAGTATAATATATGGAGAACTATGGGGTGATTTATAATATATGGAGGACTATAGGAAATGCATTATAATACATGGAGAACTATGGAGCTGCATTCTAATATATGAACAGTTATGTGGGATCCTTTATACTATATGGAAGGCTATGTGGGGGCCATTATAGTAATTAGAGAACTATATATAAGGTGGGACAAAGATACAAGCATGGGATGGGAAAGTTTTGTGCTGAGGGTAAAAGGCTCTTTCCCTCGGCACCCAGCTTTCCCATGTTCTGCTATATATCTTCTCTCAGCACCCAGCTTTCCCATGCTCTGCTATACATCTTCTCTCAGCACCCAGCTTTCCCATGCTCTGATATGGGAAAGCTGGGTGCTAAGGGAAAGATGTATGGCAGAGAATGGGAAAGCTGGGTGCCGAGGACAAGATGGATATCAGAACATGGGAAAGCTGTGTGCTGAGGCCAAGTATCAGCATCATTATCCTGTACCCCGAGTGTCAGTGTCATTATCCCGTACCCCAAGTGTCGGTGTACGTAGAGGGGGGGCCCTGGTCCAAATTTTGCACCGGGGCCCATCCAACTCTAGTTACGCCACTGGAAGCAGTGAATATGTATGATGGTTAATGAGTGGACCAGGAAGCAGTGTTGCAGCTGCGGGGGAGGGTGATAAGTATAGCGCCCCTGCTCTTATCCCCCTAGCCCTTTCTACCACCATTGTACAGCACAAACTTTGGGTCCACATGGAAATATATGAGGTTCGGCATTTGAGCAGATGTTCTGGTTCATGTCCTATCCCTAACCAGATTTTTTTTTTAAGTCTGGCTAGACCTACCGAACCTGAACATCTGCGGGTTCGTCCATCTCTACTGTTGACATGTTGACTTAAGGGGGCTTTACACGCTGCGACATCACTAGCGATTGCTAGCGATGTCGAGCGCGATAGCACCCGCCCCCGTTGTTGGTGCGATATGCAGTGATAGCTGCCGTAGCGAACATTATCGCTACGGCAGCGTCACACGCACAAACCTGCTCTGCGACGTTGCTGTGACCGCCGAACAATCCCTCCTTCAAGGGGGAGTGCGTTCAGCGTCACAGCGACATCACTGTGGCGTCACTAAGCGGCCGGCCAATAGAAGCGGAGGGGCGGAGATGAGCGGCCAGAACATCCCGCCCACCTCCTTCCTTCTTTTCCAGCGGAGGCAGATAGGAGATGTTCATTGTTCATGCGGTGTCACACATAGCGATGTGCGCTGCTGCAGGAACGAGGAACAACATCGTACCGTCGCTGCAGCACCGATATTATGGAAATGAGCGACGTGTCAACGAGCAACGATTTTTCACGTTTTTGTGCTCATTGATCGTCGCTCCTTGGTGTCACACGTTACCGATGTGCGTCACTAACAACGTGACCCCGACGATATCTCGGTAGCGATGTCGCAGCGTGTAAAGCACCCTTTAATGTCAGAGAACGAAGAAACTAACATAGCAGAGAAACATAAAGAGATGGAGAGTAATAAAGAAGGCCGAAGGTGGGGCTGGAGTTGGCGTCTCTACCGGCTCCAGATAAATGGAAGTCTCTGATCCCTTCTTTACAAGGGGAGAAGTAGGAGGAGGTATTGGAATCACCAATTACAGTGTCCCCATCTGTCAATAATAGAGTCAATGTTACATCATTCATCAAGCATACCTCACCCCCACGCGTCTATTTAATACGGGTCGCTCTCGTCCATGATGTCATCTTTTAGGGGCATATTTCGTACACATGATGTGGACCTGTCCTATTATATCTACGTTTTGGCAGGAGGTGGTCTCCCTACTATCATCAGTTGTGTCGCTCTCGGTCCCGTGGGAATCTTTGTTGTCTGTTTGGGGTGGTGGAGGAGGAACTGTGGGATCATTATATGACAATATTCCTTCGGGAAGCCCTGTTTATGGCCAGGAAGGTGACAGCTTTGAGGTGGATGGGTGGTTCGGATGCGACTGTGCGATCCTGTGTCAAACTGGCCAACACACTCATGCCTTACGAGCGAGTGGTGTAGTATAACAGAGGACATCCAGAAAAATTCAACAGAATATGGGACTTGTTGAACTCCTCTCATGCCACTCTCATGGAGAACTAAGGGGGATCACTATGGCACTGGTGGACCCCGTTTGGGTGTTAGAAGTTTAAAAGCTGCACTATACTGAAACACTATATAGCTGTTATTGTTGCCTTATGTTTTGTTGTCTTTAATTGTTGTTTGACCGTATTGCCCGTGTTGTCTTTGCACTTCCTATAAAACTTATTGAATACATAACAGTTGGGATATGTGGACTACAGCATTATTTTGTGTTAGGTATAGGCTGACGTCATTGAAGCCGGGAGATAGTTTAACAATTTGCCTAAGATCGATGTAGTTTTCCATATCATTGTATAACGTTTAATACAATGTCAGATGTACCATATTCAATGTGACTATGCTGGTAATAAAACAAAGTTAAAAAAAAAATAAAGAAGGCAGAGGAAAGATTCTGAAAGAGGACGAAAGAGTAATGTGGAAGACAGAGGACAGGACTAGGAGGAGAAGCACAGAGTAATGTAGAAGGCAGAGGACAGGTCTAGGAGAAGGAGCACAGAGTAATGTAGAAGGCAGAGGACAGGTCTAGGAGAAGGAGCACAGAGTAATGTAGAAGGCAGAGGACAGGTCTAGGAGGAGGAGCACAGAGTAATGTAGAAGGCAGAGGACAGGTCTAGGAGGAGGAGCACAGAGTAATGTAGAAGGCAGAGGACAGGTCTAGAAGGAGGAGCACAGAGTAATGTAGAAGGCAGAGGACCGGTCTAGGAGGAGGAGAACAGAGTATTGTAGAAGACAGAGGACAGGTCTAGGAGGAGCACAGAGTAATGTAGAAGGCAGAGGACAGGTCTAGAAGGAGGAGCACAGAGTAATGTAGAAGGCAGAGGACAGGTCTAGGAGGAGGAGCACAGAGTAATGTAGAAGGCAGAGGACAGGTCTAGGAGGAGGAGCACGGAGTAATGTAGAAAGCAGAGGACAGGTCTAGGAGGAGGAGCACAGAGTAATGTAGAAGGCAGAGGACAGGTCTAGAAGGAGGAGGACAGAGTAATGTAGAAGGCAGAGGACAGGTCTAGAAGGAGGATGAGCACAGAGTAATGTAGAAGGCAGAGGACAGGTCTAGGAGGAGGAGCACTGAATAATGTAGAAGGCAGAGGACAGGTCTAGGAGGAGGAGCACAGAGTAATGTAGAAGGCAGAGGACAGGTCTAGAAGGAGGAGCACAGAGTAATGTAGAAGGCAGAGGACGGGTGTAGGAGGAGGAGCACAGAGTAATGTAGAAGGCAGAGGACAGGTCTAGGAGGAGGAGCACAGAGTAATGTAGAAGGCAGAGGACGGATATGAGGATTATGCTAGATGATTATGACAGTTATTCATGTCAGCCAGCTGGTCCCACACATACACCCCCCCTCCCTGCACACACAGAGATCCCCCTCAGATCATCAGCATCTTGGAAGGTGTCGAATCCAATTACACTGCCAGGCCAGAGGAAGACCCCCCGTGGGGGTTATGTCCATTTATCAAGGGAGTGGGTGATAAAGTGGAAACTTCAAAAGGGATCCAGGATGCTCTATCCCAGCAGGAGCTCATATTCCTGGCTCCATACCATTATACACAGTTATGATATTACCGTGCCTCTGAGCCATACACCCACTACATCGTTAAAATCGGGACTTCAAGCCGCATCTCTGCATACCCTCGAATTCTTTGTCGCACCCTGGGGCGGCGAGATAAAGAGAACTAGAGAACTGCGAGTAGGAGTCCGGTAGAGGAGTTGTGCTTGGACTCAGTATGCAGAGGGGACCCAGACGGATCTGATGACACCAGAACCGTCCCGATCGGACCTCCCAGTCCGGAGTTGCGGATAATATTCACTTTGGGATATTATTTTAGGCTCAGGATAGCCGACAGGGCAGGTGACGCGCTCTCCAGCACCCCTCTTATAGTCAGGCCAATTATGGAATTGCCCGACAATAAGCAAGGAGGCCGCTATTCTACTATGCTGATGATTGAAGGGTTCCCGGTGAGAGTAAGGTATACATTCCCCCGACCTCTGCGGACGGAATATATCCAAACCTCCCCAGATCTCACTGGTTGCCCCACAATGATCCTTGGCATAAACTCGCTGCCACCAATCGATTACGATAACTATTACGCCAAGTACACAGACGTGGAATTCAGGATCGAGATAACAGAACAGCCCAAGATTAAATTATATATTTTAATCGCCCTAAATGGCACAATAGAAACTACAATATATACAATATGGAATTTACAGAATATATATATATATATATATATATATATATATATATATAGGTCAGAGTACATCTACAAATAAGACATGGCTACAAACAGAGGCAGATCAGGCAGTTATCTTATGCGTCTGGCCATAGGGGGGCGCCGTTCGACCAGGGTTTCATGGACTTTCTCATATGTGTATGGTACGCATGGCCCCCGAGCAAAGACAAGCTAAAAATGTCTGTACTGTGTTTATCAAACTGGCTACAATTCATGTCCCTCCCCTTTTGGTGACCTCGCAGGGGAGCACTGCCCCACCCCTGTCCTGAGCCTAAAATAATATCCCAAAGTGAATATTATCTGCAACTCCAGACTGGGAGGTCCGATCGGGACGGTTCTGGTGTCATCAGATCCGTATGGGTCCCCTTTGCATACTGAGTCCAAGCACAACTCCTCTACCTGACTCCTACTCGCAGTTCTCTGTATCTTGCCGCCCCAGGGTGCGACAAAGAATTTGAGGGTATGCAGAGATGCGGCTCGAAGTCCCGATTTTAACGATGTAGTGGGTGTATGGCTCAGACGCACGGTATTATCATAACTGTGAATAACGATACGGACCCAGGAATATGAACTCCTGCTGGGATAGAGCATCCTGTATCCCTTTTGAAGTCTCCAATTTCCCACCCACTCCCTTGAATGGACATAACCCCTGGGGGGGGTCTTCCTCTGGCCTGGCAGTGTAATTGGATTCGACACCTTCCCAGATGCTGAGGATCTGAGGGGGATCTCTGTGTCTGCAGGGAGGGGGGTGTATGTGTGGGACCAGCTGGCTGACATGAATAACTGTCATAATCATCTAGCATAATCCTCCAACGGGTCTAGGAGGAGGGGCATAGAGTAATGTAGAAGGCAGAGGACAGGTCTAGGAGGAGGAGGACAGAGTAATGTAGAAGGCAGAGGACAGATCAAGGAGGAGGAGCACAGAGTAATGTAGAAGGCAGAGGACAGGTCTAGGAGGAGGAGCACAGAGTAATGTAGAAGGCAGAGGACAGGTCTAGAAGGAGGAGCACAGAGTAATGTAGAAGGCAGAGGACAGGTCTAGAAGGAGGAGCATAGAATAATGTAGAAGGCAGAGGACAGGTCTAGGACGAGGAGCACGGAGTAATGTAGAAGGCAGAGGACAGGTCTAGGAGGAGCACAGAGTAATGTAGAAGGCAGAGGACAGGTCTAGAAGGAGGAGCACAGAGTAATGTAGAAGGCAGAGGACAGGTCTAGAAGGAGGAGCACAGAGTAATGTAGAAAGCAGAGGACAGGTCTAGAAGGAGAAGCACAGAGTAATGTAGAAGGCAGAGGACAGGTCTAGAAGGAGGAGCACTGAGTAATGTAGAAGGCAGAGGACAGGTCTAGGAGGAGGAGCACAGAGTAATGTAGAAGGCAGAGGACAGGTCTAGAAGGAGGAGCACAGAGTAATGTAGAAGGCAGAGGACGGGTGTAGGAGGAGGAGCACAGAGTAATGTAGAAGGCAGAGGACAGGTCTAGGAGGAGGAGCACAGAGTAATGTAGAAGGCAGAGGACGGATATGAGGATTATGCTAGATGATTATGACAGTTATTCATGTCAGCCAGCTGGTCCCACACATACACCCCCCCTCCCTGCACACACAGAGATCCCCCTCAGATCATCAGCATCTTGGAAGGTGTCGAATCCAATTACACTGCCAGGCCAGAGGAAGACCCCCCGTGGGGGTTATGTCCATTTATCAAGGGAGTGGGTGATAAAGTGGAAACTTCAAAAGGGATCCAGGATGCTCTATCCCAGCAGGAGCTCATATTCCTGGCTCCATACCATTATACACAGTTATGATATTACCGTGCCTCTGAGCCATACACCCACTACATCGTTAAAATCGGGACTTCAAGCCGCATCTCTGCATACCCTCGAATTCTTTGTCGCACCCTGGGGCGGCGAGATAAAGAGAACTAGAGAACTGCGAGTAGGAGTCCGGTAGAGGAGTTGTGCTTGGACTCACTATGAAGAGGGGACCCAGACGGATCTGATGACACCAGAACCGTCCCGATCGGACCTCCCAGTCCGGAGTTGCGGATAATATTCACTTTGGGATATTATTTTAGGCTCAGGATAGCCGACAGGGCAGGTGACGCGCTCTCCAGCACCCCTCTTATAGTCAGGCCAATTATGGAATTGCCCGACAATAAGCAAGGAGGCCGCTATTCTACTATGCTGATGATTGAAGGGTTCCCGGTGAGAGTAAGGTATACATTCCCCCGACCTCTGCGGACGGAATATATCCAAACCTCCCCAGATCTCACTGGTTGCCCCACAATGATCCTTGGCATAAACTCGCTGCCACCAATCGATTACGATAACTATTACGCCAAGTACACAGACGTGGAATTCAGGATCGAGATAACAGAACAGCCCAAGATTAAATTATATATTTTAATCGCCCTAAATGGCACAATAGAAACTACAATATATACAATATGGAATTTACAGAATATATATATATATATATATATATATAGGTCAGAGTACATCTACAAATAAGACATGGCTACAAACAGAGGCAGATCAGGCAGTTATCTTATGCGTCTGGCCACAGGGGGGCGCCGTTCGACCAGGGTTTCATGGACTTTCTCATATGTGTATGGTACGCATGGCCCCCGAGCAAAGACAAGCTAAAAATGTCTGTACTGTGTTTATCAAACTGGCTACAATTCATGTCCCTCCCCTTTTGGTGACCTCGCAGGGGAGCACTGCCCCACCCCTGTCCTGAGCCTAAAATAATATCCCAAAGTGAATATTATCTGCAACTCCAGACTGGGAGGTCCGATCGGGACGGTTCTGGTGTCATCAGATCCGTATGGGTCCCCTTTGCATACTGAGTCCAAGCACAACTCCTCTACCTGACTCCTACTCGCAGTTCTCTGTATCTTGCCACCCCAGGGTGCGACAAAGAATTTGAGGGTATGCAGAGATGCGGCTCGAAGTCCCGATTTTAACGATGTAGTGGGTGTATGGCTCAGACGCACGGTATTATCATAACTGTGAATAACGATACGGACCCAGGAATATGAACTCCTGCTGGGATAGAGCATCCTGTATCCCTTTTGAAGTCTCCAATTTCCCACCCACTCCCTTGAATGGACATAACCCCTGGGGGGGGTCTTCCTCTGGCCTGGCAGTGTAATTGGATTCGACACCTTCCCAGATGCTGAGGATCTGAGGGGGATCTCTGTGTCTGCAGGGAGGGGGGTGTATGTGTGGGACCAGCTGGCTGACATGAATAACTGTCATAATCATCTAGCATAATCCTCCAACGGGTCTAGGAGGAGGGGCATAGAGTAATGTAGAAGGCAGAGGACAGGTCTAGGAGGAGGAGGACAGAGTAATGTAGAAGGCAGAGGACAGATCAAGGAGGAGGAGCACAGAGTAATGTAGAAGGCAGAGGACAGGTCTAGGAGGAGGAGCACAGAGTAATGTAGAAGGCAGAGGACAGGTCTAGAAGGAGGAGCACAGAGTAATGTAGAAGGCAGAGGACAGGTCTAGAAGGAGGAGCATAGAATAATGTAGAAGGCAGAGGACAGGTCTAGGACGAGGAGCACGGAGTAATGTAGAAGGCAGAGGACAGGTCTAGGAGGAGCACAGAGTAATGTAGAAGGCAGAGGACAGGTCTAGAAGGAGGAGCACAGAGTAATGTAGAAGGCAGAGGACAGGTCTAGAAGGAGGAGCACAGAGTAATGTAGAAAGCAGAGGACAGGCCTAGAAGGAGAAGCACAGAGTAATGTAGAAGGCAGAGGACAGGTCTAGAAGGAGGAGCACTGAGTAATGTAGAAGGCAGAGGACAGGTCTAGGAGGAGGAGCACAGAGTAATGTAGAAGGCAGAGGACAGGTCTAGATGGAGGAGCACAGAGTAATGTAGAAGGCAGAGGACGGGTGTAGGAGGAGGAGCACAGAGTAATGTAGAAGGCAGAGGACAGGTCTAGGAGGAGGAGCACAGAGTAATGTAGAAGGCAGAGGACGGATATGAGGATTATGCTAGATGATTATGACAGTTATTCATGTCAGCCAGCTGGTCCCACACATACACCCCCCCTCCCTGCACACACAGAGATCCCCCTCAGATCATCAGCATCTTGGAAGGTGTCGAATCCAATTACACTGCCAGGCCAGAGGAAGACCCCCCGTGGGGGTTATGTCCATTTATCAAGGGAGTGGGTGATAAAGTGGAAACTTCAAAAGGGATCCAGGATGCTCTATCCCAGCAGGAGCTCATATTCCTGGCTCCATACCATTATACACAGTTATGATATTACCGTGCCTCTGAGCCATACACCCACTACATCGTTAAAATCGGGACTTCAAGCCGCATCTCTGCATACCCTCGAATTCTTTGTCGCACCCTGGGGCGGCGAGATAAAGAGAACTAGAGAACTGCGAGTAGGAGTCCGGTAGAGGAGTTGTGCTTGGACTCAGTATGAAGAGGGGACCCAGACGGATCTGATGACACCAGAACCGTCCCGATCGGACCTCCCAGTCCGGAGTTGCGGATAATATTCACTTTGGGATATTATTTTAGGCTCAGGCTAGCCGACAGGGCAGGTGACGCGCTCTCCAGCACCCCTCTTATAGTCAGGCCAATTATGGAATTGCCCGACAATAAGCAAGGAGGCCGCTATTCTACTATGCTGATGATTGAAGGGTTCCCGGTGAAAGTAAGGTATACATTCCCCCGACCTCTGCGGACGGAATATATCCAAACCTCCCCAGATCTCACTGGTTGCCCCACAATGATCCTTGGCATAAACTCGCTGCCACCAATCGATTACGATAACTATTACGCCAAGTACACAGACGTGGAATTCAGGATCGAGATAACAGAACAGCCCAAGATTAAATTATATATTTTAATCGCCCTAAATGGCACAATAGAAACTACAATATATACAATATGGAATTTACAGAATATATATATATATATATATATATATATATATAGGTCAGAGTACATCTACAAATAAGACATGGTTACAAACAGAGGCAGATCAGGCAGTTATCTTATGCGTCTGGCCACAGGGGGGCGCCGGTCGACCAGGGTTTCATGGACTTTCTCATATGTGTATGGTACGCATGGCCCCCGAGCAAAGACAAGCTAAAAATGTCTGTACTGTGTTTATCAAACTGGCTACAATTCGTGTCCCTCCCCTTTTGGTGACCTCGCAGGGGAGCACTGCCCCACCCCTGTCCTGAGCCTAAAATAATATCCCAAAGTGAATATTAGCTGCAACTCCGGACTGGGAGGTCCGATCGAGACGGTTCTGGTGTCATCAGATCCGTCTGGGTCCCCTCTGCATACTGAGTCCAAGCACAACTCCTCTACCTGACTCCTACTCGCAGTTCTCTGTATCTCGCCGCCCCAGGGTGCGACAAAGAATTTGAGGGTATGCAGAGATGCGGCTCGAAGTCCCGATTTTAACGATGTAGTGGGTGTATGGCTCAGACGCACGGTATTATCATAACTGTGTATAACGATACGGACCCAGGAATATGAACTCCTGCTGGGATAGAGCATCCTGTATCCCTTTTGAAGTCTCCAATTTCCCACCCATTCCCTTGATGAATGAACATAACCCCTGGGGGGGGGTCTTCCTCTGGCCTGGCAGTGTAATTGGATTCGACACCTTCCCAGATGCTGAGGATCTGAGGGGGATCTCTGTGTGTGCAGGGAGGGGGGTGTATGTGTGGGACCAGCTGGCTGACATGAATAACTGTCATAATCATCTAGCATAATCCTCCAACGGGTCTAGGAGGAGGGGCATAGAGTAATGTAGAAGGCAGAGGACAGGTCTAGGAGGAGGAGGACAGAGTAATGTAGAAGGCAGAGGACAGATCAAGGAGGAGGAGCACAGAGTAATGTAGAAAGCAGAGCACAGGTCTAGGAGGAGGAGCACAGAGTAATGTAGAAGGCAGAGGACAGGTCTAGGAGGAGGAGGAGCACAGAGTAATGTAGAAGGCAGAGGACAGGTCTAGGAGGAGGAGAAAAAACTCTCAGAAATTTTTTTTTTTAGCGGGTAAACAAACTTTGTATTGTGTCAGAATAAACCTGCTTATTTCAAATAACACTAAAATGTATCTTTTTATTTAAATCTCTTTAAAAATCTTCACACTATGACAAACAACAAAAAAATATACAATGAAAATTAAAAAGGTGTCTGGATCACTTTACTTTAGACTCTTGAGAGGTGGGGGTAAAGAGAAAATGCACACTCTTTTTTGCAAAAAATATTATTTCTTGAGGGGGACCAAAAATAGAACTATGTCCTTAGTTTTGCCCTCACAAGGACTGTCCCTGCCTGTCAATGGAGTACATCCTTATTTAACCGATGCCCCCATTCCTCGGCGGCTTGCCCTTGTATAACCCTTCTCTCTACCTCTCAACCAATAATCAAAAACAAGTCTCTGTAGTGATGAAGACCACCTAAATCTCTGGCACCTAGTGCATGTAGTATATACACAGTGATATTGTTTCTCAATATGATCTTTCCCTCAGTCTCACTCCTGCCTGGCCAATGGAGTACACCCTTATTTTTTCGGTGCCCCCACTCCTCGGTGGCTGCCCCTAAATATGGCCCTTATAGTCCTGGATAGAAAATAGGGTTGGTTATTAGAAAAAATTTTTTTTTTAATATTTTCAACAATAGTGCATGGAATATATATACACAGTGATATTATTTCTCAATATGGTCTTTCCCTCAATCTCACTCCTGCCTGGCCAATGGAGTACACCCTTATTTTTTCGGTGCCCCCACTCCTCGGCGGCTGGCCCTAAATATGGCCCTTATAGTCCTAGATAGTAAAATAGGGTTGATTATTAGAAAATTAGAAGATTTTACACTTATCTGTGAATTCCAAGGTGCCTAGAGAATATTAAAAATTCTTATGTCATCATTTCCTTATAGTCTGATCCCAATTTCTGATCTCAATCTCAACGCGTTTCACTCCATACACATAGCCAACGGAGCTCATCAGGAGATTTTTCCTTTTTTAACATGGCATTATAGCCTACCCTTAGACGTTGTAGTCTCCAGACATCAGAGTAGTGTGACACAGAGCACAGAGTAATGTAGATGGCAGAGGACAGGTCTAGAGGAGGAGCACAGAGTAATATAGAAGGCAGGGGACAGGTTTAGGAGGAGGAGGACAGAGTAATGTAGAAGGCAGAGGACAGGTCTAGAAGGAGGAGGACAGAGTAATGCAGAAGGCAGAGGACAGGTCCAGGAGGAGGAGCACAGAGTAGTGCAGAAGGCAGAGGACAGGTCTAGGAGGAGGAGCAAAGAGTAATGCAGAAGGCAGAGGACAGGACTAGGAGGAGGAGCACAGAGTAATGTAGAAGGCAGAGGACAGGTCTAGGAGGAGCACAGAGTAATGTAGAAGGCAGAGGACAGGTCTAGGAGGAGGAGCACAGAGTAATGTAGAAGGCAGAGGACAGGTCTTGGAGGAGGAGCACAGAGTAATGTAGAAGGCAGAGGACAGGTCTAGGAGGAGGAGCACAGAGTAATGTAGATGGCAGAGGACAGGTCTAGAGGAGGAGCACAGAGTAATATAGAAGGCAGGGGACAGGTTTAGGAGGAGGAGGACAGAGTAATGTAGAAGGCAGAGGACAGGTCTAGAAGGAGGAGGACAGAGTAATGCAGAAGGCAGAGGACAGGTCCAGGAGGAGGAGCACAGAGTAGTGCAGAAGGCAGAGGACAGGTCTAGGAGGAGGAGCAAAGAGTAATGCAGAAGGCAGAGGACAGGACTAGGAGGAGGAGCACAGAGTAATGTAGAAGGCAGAGGACAGGTCTAGGAGGAGCACAGGGTAATGTAGAAGGCAGAGGACAGGTCTAGGAGGAGGAGCACAGAGTAATGTAGAAGGCAGAGGACAGGTCTAGGAGGAGGAGCACAGAGTAATGTAGAAGGCAGAGGACAGGTTTAGGAGGAGGAGCACAGAGTAATGTAGAAGGCAGAGGACAGGTCTAGGAGGAGGAGCACAGAGTAATGTAGAAGGCAGAGGACAGGTCTAGGAGGAGGAGCACAGAGTAATGTAGAAGGCAGAGGACAGGTCTAGAAGGAGGAGCACAGAGTAATGTAGAAGGCAGATGACAGGTCTAGGAGGAGGAGCACAGAGTAATGTAGAAGGCAGAGGACAGGTCCAGGAGGAGGAGCACAGAGTAATGTAGAAGGCAGAGGATAGGACTAGGAGGAGGAGCACAGAGTAATGTAGAAGGCAGAGGACAGGTCTAGGAGGAGGAGCACAGAGTAATGTAGAAGGCAGAGGACAGGTCCAGGAGGAGGAGCACAGAGTAATGTAGAAGGCAGAGGACAGGACTAGAAGGAGGAGCACAGAGTAATGTAGAAGGCAGAGGACAGGTGTAGGAGGAGGAGCACAGAGTAATGTAGAAGGCAGAGGACAGGTCTAGAAGGAGGAGCACAGAGAAATGTAGAAGGCAGAGGACAGGTCTAGGAGGAGGAGGACAGAGTAATGTAGAAGACAGAGGACAGGTCTAGAAGGAGGAGCACAGAGAAATGTAGAAGACAGAGGACAGGTATGTTATTGTCTGGCACATATATAGTCTGGCACATATAGTATATACTCCTCCTGTTCTTACCTGTTATGTTCCTGGCCTTAGTGAGGATGTCCTTCAGCTCGCTTTCTTCTGCGGAGGTGATCTGTGTGCTCGCACTGTGAGATAATGGAGAGGACACCAGGTTATATCTGGAGCTGTCATGTCGCGGAGGCTCTGGTACATTATGGAATATAGGACGTTTTCCTCTCTTGCTGTATAATATATACCGGGCAGTGATATAAATGTGGAGTTCTCACCTGTAGACGAACACAGGAACGATGAAATCTGCGGAGCGATCCACAAAGTCTGCGCTCAGCACTATGTTCACCATGTCCTCATATTCTGAGCACCATTTCACTTCACAGCCCAAAGGTAGAAAGTTCCCTGCATCATAGGAAAGTAACATCTGGTAAATAACATGGAGTCACACATTACATGTCTTTGTCTCTTGCTGGGTGCTTGGTTACTTTTGGCAATCTGTTCTACTCCTGGTGGCATCTCGCTGTTCTATGGGGTCCAGAAAATAGCAAAAGAGGGGCAAAAAGGTTACAATGTAGCTAGGCAGCAGCGCTCAATGTCAGGCAGCTGTTGCAATGTTAAATAAAATCACTTTTAAGACCACATCTAGAATATCAGACTCCATTTTGGACATGTGGAGCAGCGATTATGAATAAAGACCGTACATGTCCTTCGTGGCCCGCGAGGTCAATGTGTTAAGCAGCAGCGATGCATCATTGAACCAGGAGCAGTGATGAAGACTCTGTGGTGGGCGCTAGCTCTGGTTATCTGCCTCCTCCCACACTTATTTCAACCTCCTGCATGGACATCACTAAAAGCAACAAAGCCCAGCATTGCTTCCACTCTTTACAATCGGTCTTTTCTTCTTTTAACCTTCTTTTACCTTATACGATGGTGAGCACTGTTACATCCTGTGTGGCTGGATGAGTAAACAGCGGATGAGTTGCTCCCCTACATCAAGTAGCAAATATCACTGGATGGCTCTCCACTAGAGATGAGGAAACCTGAGGTTCGGTTTTTGAACCAAACACCAACTAAATAACCAGGGCTCGGGTTTGGAGTTCAGATGCTTTACATGCAAACTTAACTCTGGAGGTAATATCAGCGTGCTCGGATGTAGTGTGCAAGAAAGTGTGAAAACCTGGCCACCCTCCCCCGGAAGCGATGTGCTTAAGGCTGGCTGTATGTGGGCGGAGACTCAAACTGCCAATCAGTGTTTCCAAACCGCATGGTGCGAGGTTTGGACACGTGTAGGCTGGATTTGTTTGCTGCTAGAGAACCGAACCTCTAAATGCTTTGCTCATCTCTACTCCCCACTAGAGTTGAGCGCGGTTCGTGGTTCGTGGTTCTCCAGTTCTAGGCTCGAGTGATTTTTGGGCTGTTCGAGATCGAACTAGAACTCGAGCTTTTTGCTAAAAGCTCGATAGTTCTAGATACGTTCGAGAACGGTTCTAGCAGCAAAAAGCAGGGCTTTTTACAGCTACAGTGAGCAGGAGCCATCGCTGGCAGCCTGCCACAAGCTGGTAACCAAGATAAACATCGGGTATCCAAGCAAAGCGCTTTGGTTAGTAACCCGATGTTTATCTTAGTTACGTGCAGGAAGCCCACACTTTCCCGCTCAGCTCGCTCCACCCCCTCCTGCCCGCGGCATGTACACATACATACACATACACAAACACACACACACACACACATCCACCCCCCGCCCGCCCGCCCGCTCGCTCGCTCGCTCGGCTTACCTGCGGTGATGAAGTCCCGCCATCCCGACCTCAGCGCTGTCACTGTCCTCCATGGCCGCCGCTTGTCACATCACCTATCGCTTCCGACCCGAGACTGACACTGGCGGTGACGTCACGGACCTCTCGCGATACTTGATGTGAAGGCGCCGGTCATTGACCTCAGTGACAGGGGCTGTCAGTGTGCTGGAGATCAGCGCAGGTAATGTACCTCGCTGACAGCAGCACTTGTCATCCCCTGCAGTGACCTGGGCTGACCCATTGATGTTAGCTCAGGTCACTGCACTGCTCTCCCAGCCAATGGGGAACATCCTGCTCTTCATTGACTGGGACAGTGTGCATCGTCATGGCAACCCCTTGGATTACACCAGACCTGGATTTGTTTTTCAATCTAATAAATTGGTTAAAGAGGGAATGTTTTGGGGAGTGTTTTTTCAAATAAAAATGTGTTTGTCGTGTATTTTTTTTTTATTACTGACTGGGTTGGTGATGTCGGGTATCTGATAGACGCCTGACCTCACCAACCCCAGGGCTTGATGCCAGGTGACATTACACATCTGGTATTAACCCCAAATATTACCCCGTTTGCCACCGCACCAGGGCGCGGGATGAGCTGGGGCGAAGCACCAGGATTGGCGCATCTAATGGATGCGCCACTTCTGGGGCGGCTGCGGCCTGCTATTTTTAGGCTGGGGAGATTCCAATAACCATGGACCTCCCTAGTCTGAGAATATCAGGCCCCAGCTGTCTGCTTTACCTTGGCTGGTGATCCAATTTTGGGGGACCCCTACGTGTTTTTTTTTTTAATTATTTATTTAATTTAAAATAACAGCGTGGGGTGCCCTCAGTTTTGGATTACCAGCCAAGGTGAGGTTGCCAGCTGTGGTCTGCAGGCTGCAGCCGTCTGCTTTACCCTAGCTGGCTACAAAACTAGGGGGAACCCTATGTCATTTTTTTTTCATTTTTTTGGCTAAATACAAAGCTAAGCACCCCTTAGTGCCACATGAAAGGTACCAAAGGGTGTTCCACTTTTTCTCCATTTTTTTCTCCACTTTCTCTCCACTTTTTCTCCACTTTTTCTCCATTTTTTTCTCCACTTATTCTCCACTTTTTCTCCTCTTATTCTCCACTTTTTCTCCACTTTTTCTCCACTTTTTCTCCTCTTATTCTCCACTTTTTCTCCACTTTTTCTCCACTTTTTCTCCATTTTTTTCTCCACTTTTTCCACTTTTTCTCCACTTTTTTCTCCACTTTTTCTCCTCTTATGCTCCACTTTTTCTCCTCTTAATCTCCACTTTTTCTCCACTTTTTCTCCACTTTTTTCTCCACTTTTTCTCCTCTTATGCTCCACTTTTTCTCCACTTTTTCTCCACTTTTTCTCCACTTTTTCTCCACTTTTCTCCACTTTTTCTCCACTTTTTCTCCTCTTAATCTCCACTTTTTCTCCTCTTATGCTCCACTTTTTCTCCACTTTTTCTCCACTTTTTCTCCACGTTTTCTCCACTTTTTTCTCCACTTTTTCTCCTCTTATGCTCCACTTTTTCTCCACTTTTTCTCCACTTTTTCTCCACTTTTTCTCCATGTTTTCTCCACGTTTTCTCCACTTTTTTCTCCACTTTTTCTCCTCTTATGCTCCACTTTTTCTCCACTTTTTCTCCACTTTTTCTCCTCTTAATCTCCACTTTTTCTCCACTTTTTCTCCACTTTTTCTCCACTTTTTCTCCACTTTTTCTCCACTTTTTTCTCCACTTTTTCTCCACTTTTTCTCCTCTTATGCTCCACTTTTTCTCCACTTTTTCTCCACTTTTTCTCCACTTTTTCTCCTCTTATGCTCCACTTTTTCTCCACTTTTTCTCCACTTTTTCTCCTCTTATGCTCCACTTTTTCTCCACTTTTTCTCCACTTTTTCTCCACTTTTTTCTCCACTTTTTCTCCTCTTATGCTCCACTTTTTCTCCACTTTTTCTCCACTTTTTCTCCTCTTATGCTCCACTTTTTCTCCACTTTTTCTCCATTTTTTTCTCCACTTATTCTCCACTTTTTCTCCTCTTATTCTCCACTTTTTCTCCACTTTTTCTCCACTTTTTCTCCTCTTATTCTCCACTTTTTCTCCACTTTTTCTCCACTTTTTCTCCATTTTTTTCTCCACTTTCTCCACTTTTTCTCCACTTTTTTCTCCACTTTTTCTCCTCTTATGCTCCACTTTTTCTCCTCTTAATCTCCACTTTTTCTCCACTTTTTCTCCACTTTTTCTCCACTTTTTTCTCCACTTTTTCTCCTCTTATGCTCCACTTTTTCTCCACTTTTTCTCCACTTTTTCTCCACTTTTTCTCCTCTTATGCTCCACTTTTTCTCCACTTTTTCTCCACTTTTTTCTCCACTTTTTCTCCTCTTATGCTCCACTTTTTCTCCACTTTTTCTCCACTTTTTCTCCACTTTTTCTCCTCTTATGCTCCACTTTTTCTCCACTTTTTCTCCACTTTTTCTCCATTTTTTTCTCCACTTATTCTCCACTTTTTCTCCTCTTATTCTCCACTTTTTCTCCACTTTTTCTCCACTTTTTCTCCTCTTATTCTCCACTTTTTCTCCACTTTTTCTCCACTTTTTCTCCATTTTTTTCTCCACTTTCTCCACTTTTTCTCCACTTTTTTCTCCACTTTTTCTCCTCTTATGCTCCACTTTTTCTCCACTTTTTCTCCACTTTTTCTCCACTTTTTCTCCACTTTTTCTCCTCTTAATCTCCACTTTTTCTCCTCTTATGCTCCACTTTTTCTCCACTTTTTCTCCACTTTTTCTCCACTTTTTCTCCACTTTTTCTCCTCTTATGCTCCACTTTTTCTCCACTTTTTCTCCTCTTAATCTCCACTTTTTCTCCTCTTATGCTCCACTTTTTCTCCACTTTTTCTCCTCTTATGCTCCACTTTTTCTCCACTTTTTCTCCACTTTTTCTCCTCTTATGCTCCACTTTTTCTCCACTTTTTCTCCACTTTTTTCTCCACTTTTTCTCCTCTTATGCTCCACTTTTTCTCCACTTTTTCTCCACTTTTTCTCCAGTTATGCTCCACTTTTTCTCCACTTTTTCTCCACTTTTTTGTCCACTTTTTCTCCTCTTAATCTCCACTTTTTCTCCACTTTTTCTCCACTTTTTCTCCACTTTTTCTCCACTTTTCCTCCACTTTTTTCTCCACTTTTTCTCCACTTTTTCTCCTCTTATGTTCCACTTATTCTCCACTTTTTCTCCACTTTTTCTCCATTTTTTTCTCCACTTATTCTCCACTTTTTCTCCTCTTATTCTCCACTTTTTCTCCACTTTTTCTCCACTTTTTCTCCTCTTATTCTCCACTTTTTCTCCACTTTTTCTCCACTTTTTCTCCATTTTTTTCTCCACTTTCTCCACTTTTTCTCCACTTTTTTCTCCACTTTTTCTCCTCTTATGCTCCACTTTTTCTCCTCTTAATCTCCACTTTTTCTCCACTTTTTCTCCACTTTTTCTCCACTTTTTTCTCCACTTTTTCTCCTCTTATGCTCCACTTTTTCTCCACTTTTTCTCCACTTTTTCTCCACTTTTTCTCCACTTTTTCTCCATTTTTTTCTCCACTTTCTCCACTTTTTCTCCACTTTTTTCTCCACTTTTTCTCCTCTTATGCTCCACTTTTTCTCCTCTTAATCTCCACTTTTTCTCCACTTTTTCTCCACTTTTTCTCCACTTTTTTCTCCACTTTTTCTCCTCTTATGCTCCACTTTTTCTCCACTTTTTCTCCACTTTTTCTCCACTTTTTCTCCACTTTTTCTCCACTTTTTCTCCTCTTAATCTCCACTTTTTCTCCTCTTATGCTCCACTTTTTCTCCACTTTTTCTCCACTTTTTCTCCTCTTATGCTCCACTTTTTCTCCACTTTTTCTCCTCTTAATCTCCACTTTTTCTCCTCTTATGCTCCACTTTTTCTCCACTTTTTCTCCACTTTTTCTCCTCTTATGCTCCACTTTTTCTCCACTTTTTCTCCACTTTTTCTCCTCTTATGCTCCACTTTTTCTCCACTTTTTCTCCACTTTTTTCTCCACTTTTTCTCCTCTTATGCTCCACTTTTTCTCCACTTTTTCTCCACTTTTTCTCCACTTATGCTCCACTTTTTCTCCACTTTTTCTCCACTTTTTTCTCCACTTTTTCTCCTCTTAATCTCCACTTTTTCTCCACTTTTTCTCCACTTTTTCTCCACTTTTTCTCCACTTTTTCTCCACTTTTTTCTCCACTTTTTCTCCACTTTTTCTCCTCTTATGTTCCACTTATTCTCCACTTTTTCTCCACTTTTTCTCTACTTTTTCTATGGTCGGTCTACCCATTAGCTCTGCCATGCATAGTGTAGCTCTACACCTACTGCACATGTTACTTTATGATTGACATCTCTTTCGTACCAGAGCTGTCTAAGTCTACTCTGACCCCATATTTGTCATTACTATATTGTCCTTGTACTGTATTATGACATTTGTATCATGTGTTTCATTTCTTGCTGTGTTGCAATTTTTTTGCTGCATCCCAATTGTACCTCTACATTGTTCGAGTTTATGTTATTGTTCTCTCACTCTTATGTGATACTGATTATTGTCATTTTTCATGATTACATGCAGATAAGTCCAATCTGACGAAGGCTCAGGCCGAAACGTCATTTGTAACTTGTTTTGGACAAAAACATATATGCTTATGAAAAAAAAATTTTCTTAATACGGACCAATAAAGAGTGATTTTGCATTACTATCCGTTGTGACTTACTGACTTAGTCTGGGAGATATAGAGTGCCGAGGTTACTCACTAATTTTATCTATTATTACCTCTGAGCACCTATATACCAGTGAGCAGAGCTTCCTCTACAGTAGTTCTCCTGATTAGGCATGCCCTTACCTCATGAGCAGGGCATTGCAGCTTTGGTAGCAACCATTACGACATGGACTCTGCTGCTGTGGACCCGGGGAGAGTGAGTGCAGATTCATTGCACCCACACTCCTCACATGAAGGGTCCGCACTCCTAGAAAATGGGGGATACGTTCCCTGAGTGTCTCCCCGCCATATTCTAGACGGTCCAGAGTCGTCGTGGGACCCCTTTATTTTTTTTCTTACAATAAATTGGTGAAAGAGGAAATGTTTTGGGGACTGTTTTTTCAAATAAATTTCTTTTGTCGATTTTTTGTTTTTGTTAGTACTGACAGTTTATGATGTTGGGTATCTAATAGACGCCATGACATCACAAACTGCTGGGCTTGATCTCAGGTGACTTTACAGCTAGTATCAACCCGATTTATTACCCCGTTTGCCACTGCACCAGGGCACGGGATGAGCTGGGGTGAAGCGCCAGGATTGGCGCATCTAGTGGATGCGCCACGTCTGGGGTGCCTGCGGCCTGCTATTTTTAGGCTGTGAAGGCCCAATAACTATGGACCTTCCCACCCTGAGAATACCAGACCACAGCTGTCCGCTTTACCTTGGCTGGTGATCCAATTTGGGGGGTCACCTACTTTTATTGTGTAATTATTAATATTTATAAAATAATTATAAAAAAGAGCCTGAGGGGACCTCCACATTGGATCCCCAACCACGGTAAAGCTGCCAGCTGTGGTTTTCAGGCTACAGCTGTCTGCTTTACCCTAGCTGGCTATCAAAAATGGGGGGACCCAACGTAATTTTTTTTTTTTAACTATTTTTTAAATAGAAAAAATTAATGGGCTTCCCTGTATTTTGATTGCCAACCAAGGTAACGGCAGGCAGATGGGGGTGGCAACCCATAGCTGTCTGCTTTATCTGCGCTGAGAATCAAAAATACCGCGGAGCGCTACGTCATTTTTTTAAAGATTTATTTTTACAGCACTGTGATGTCCAGCAATCAAAATACAGGGAAGCCCATTTTATTTTTAGTTATTTAAATAAATAATTAAAAAAAATATATGTTAGCTCCCACTGCATTTTTTGTATTGCTAGCTAAGGGTAATCCAAGCAGCTACTGGCTGCTAACCCCCACTGCTTGGTGTTACCTTCACTGGCAATGGAAAATCCAGGGAAGCATTTTTTTTTTTTTTTGCCAAAAAGCTACAAAAAAAGGACGTGAGCTTCGCCATATTTTTGTATGCTAGCCAGGTATAGCAGGCAGGTGCTGGAAGAGTTGGATACAGCGCCAGAAGATGGCGCTTCTATGAAAATGCCATTTTCTGAGGTGGCTGCAGACTGCAATTCGCAGCAGTGGGGCCCAGAAAGCTCAGGCCAACCGGTGGTGCGGATTCCAATCCCAGCTGCCTAGTTGTACCTGGCTGGACACAAAAATGGGGCAAAGCCTACGTCATTTGTTTTCTAATTATTTCATGAAATTCATGAAATAATAAAAAAAGGGCTTCCCTTTATTTTTGGTTCCCAGCCGGGTACAAATAGGCAACTGGGGGTTGGGGGCAGCCGTACCTGCCTGCTGTACCTGGCTAGCATACAAAAATATGGCGAAGCCACATAATTTTTTCAGGGGGCAAAAAACTTCTGCATACAGTCCTGGATGGAGTATGCTGAGCCTTGTAGTTCTGCAGCTGCTGTCTGTCTGTATGGAGAAGAGCAGACAGCAGCTGCAGAACTACAAGGCTCAGCATACTCCATCCAGGACTGTATGCAGAAGTTTTTTGCCCACCAAAAAAATGACGTGGGCTTCGCCATATTTTTGTATGCTAGCCAGGTACAGCTGGCAGCCACGGGCTGCCTCCAACCCCCAGTTGCCTATTTGTACCCGGCTGGGAACCAAAAATATAGGGAAGCCCGTTTTTTTTAATTATTTCACTTATTTCATGAAATAATTAAAAAACAAATGACGTGGGCTTCGCCCTATTTTTGTGTCCAGCCGGGTACAACTAGGCAGCTGGGGATTGGAATCCGCAGCACAGGTTAGCCCGAGGTTTGTGGGCGCCTCTGCTGCGGATTTCAGTCCGCAGCCGTCCCAGAAAATGGCGCTCTCATAGAAGCGCCATCATCTGGCGCTGTATCCAACTCTTCCAACAGCCCTGGAGCCGGGTGGCTTGTTGGGTAATCATGAGTTAATACTGGCTTTGTTTTACCAGCCAGTATTAAGCCAGAGATTCTTAATGTCAGGCACGTTTGACCCGGCCATTAAGAATCTCCAATAAAGGGTTAAAAAAAGACACCACACAGAGAAAAAATACTTTAATAGAAATAAATACACAGACACATTAGAGACTCCATCTTTATTACCCCTGTCAGCCCTCCACGATCCTGCTCTTCTGTCTTCTTTCTTTCTAGTGTAGTAGTAGTGACGATTGTAGTGAGGGGCATCACTTGGGGCTGGGGAACCTCCATCCTAACTACAATGCTCACTACAATCGGGAAGCAGCGTGCAGCCTTCACTCCGTGAGTGATCACTGCTGGCTGCTAGCGGTAACGCTGACAGACGCGTTACCATAGCAACGGTGCTCCCGGAGCCGCGGTTAGCGGTGACGTCACCGCTAACTGCGTTGCTATGGCAACGGTGATCTCCGTTAATGACCGGCTGTGTCAGCCGGTCCCTAACGGAACGGGGAGTCGACCGTGTGCTAGAGCATGTCGCCGGTACACGGCGATACACATATGTGCACCGTGTACCGGAGAGATGCACTCGCAGGTCCTACATGACGTGTCATAGTCATGTGACCAGTCTGTAGCCAATGAGATAATAGCCACGTGACTGGTCACATGGCTATTTTGACGTCACGATAGGTCCTGCTTCTCTGCTGGCAGTGCAGGTCACCGGGAGGATTCAGCGATCATCGGATGGAATAGCGGCAGGAGACAGAGTGCAGAAGGGATCGCGAGGACCGGTAAGTGTTATGGCAATGTTTATTAACTGTTTGTGTACATTTATAATGCATTTTTATGTGTTTGTGATTGCCTCCCATTATAGCCTATACGTTCGAGTTCGGTTCTTCGAACGTTCGACGAACCGAACTCGAACGGGACCCCCGTTCGGCGAACCGGCCTCGAGCCGAACCGCGACCGGTTCGCTCATCTCTACTCCCCACTACCTGCACCCAGGTATTGTCATAAGCAACAATGCTCAGAACATACTGACAGCTCTATGTTTAGGAAAAGTTACTGAGGTTACACTTCTCCCCGCATGATGCATGTCCTAAATTGTGAACACTTCCTCAAGAAATATAATGTATCTGATTGAATAAAGCTTGTAAACCATTTTGATGTGGCAGAGCAATCTCCAGGCTGTATAAAATGAGGACAGTCTGCAGGATACCGGCCTGAATCTAGCTTCAAGCTGCTGGAATTAATCTTTGTGTATGTTGGAGCAATATAAAGTGGTGACTGATTGTCATGCTTCAGCCAAACTGGAGCAACCGATACACTGAAATCCACCATTGGCAGCTAATGATGGATGCATGTCACCTTCTGAGACCCTTCGAAAATGCTACTAAATGTGACAGTAGGGACAACAGTCGTATCAACAATTTCATCTTCATCTTATTTAAATTGGAAAAGCATCCAGAAATAAGCAACAGTGGAACAATAGCAACATACACATGCTCATCGCTGCCCTTGGTTTGTTTGGGACCCTCAATATGAATGTTTCCTGCAGCAGGATATGGAGGTGATGGAGTAAGAGGAGGAGGAGCAGCAGCAGGTGGATCTGGAAGAGGACACAGATAATCCGGGGACAGGCAGATGTTTCTAGTTGCAGAGGGGGGTGGAAAGTGAACCAGTGAGGCTCAGTCATGCAGGTGAGAATCTGTCATGTGTATTGGTAGCATTAAGCACAAGGAGACCTTTAGAATCGCTATAAATGCGCAATGGGAACATTTTTTTCCAAAGTGAAAATCTGCATATCACCAGGATAAGCAAGGTCACCTGTTCAGTGAAGCCTTCTTTCAGCAGATGCCTGCAGGCCACACGGCTGACCAGGAGACCCCTCTTTTTTGGCCACAGAGCTAACACTCCCCTGACTGCTCTAGTTATAGCACAAATACTTAAAGCAGCTGCATCAGTAATTACAGTACATACCATGATGGATATGATGTTTCATCTGCCCTTGCACCAACTGATGCATTTCAGAAAACAGACACATCCAGATACAAGCTTTCCATACTGTAGCCTTTCTGGCAGATAGCTGAACCGTGTTCTCGTCGTCTTCTGGGTCCAGTTTTGGCCAGAAATGGCCCAGTATATTATGTGTGCACTGTCGTGTCCAGCCTCCAATGTAATGTGTCAGAGGCCACCCAGCGCTGCCCGTGTCTTTGTCACAAGTGGACATGTTATTCAGGCATGAATCAGGGATTTTCATTCACCTACGTCCCATCTGTCTAACTGCTCATTGTCTTCTACACCACTCTGCTGCCACCAGTGCTGGTCGCCCACACTCAGTCCCCGTCCATTATGTCGTCCATCCTAAGGTACTGCGGCTGAGGCTGGTGTTGGTGACTCTACACAGCCACAAATCCCCTTAGGCTACATTCACACTTCCGTTGTTTTCCATCAGTCACAATCCATCGTTTTGAGAAATAACTAAATCCTGCAGAGGTTCAGTTTTTTCCCCATAGACTTGTGTATTAACGACAGATTGTGACTAATGACCTGCGTTGCATCCGCTATGTGACTGATCAGGCTAGGATCACATTTCCGTTGTTTTGCTTCAGTCACAATCCGTCGCCTTGAGGAATTACGGTATCCTGCAAAATATTTTGCAAGAATCCAGTTTTTCCCCATAGACTTCTATTAGCGACGGATTGCAACTGATGACCCTGCGTTGCATCCGCTGCGTCGCGGTCAGTCATTTTTTGACTGACCGCCGGGCGGGATCAACGCTGAATGCAACGTTTTTTGAGCAGCTCAATCCGTAGGATTTCGCTGCGCATGCGCTCTCTGGCTCCCTGCACACGTAACCAGGATACACATCGGGTTACTAAGCAATGTGCTTTGGTTAGCTACCCGATATTTACACTGGTTACGTGTGCAGGGAGCCAGCGCTAAGCGGTGTATGCTGGTAACCAAGATAAATATTGGGTAACCAAGCAAAAAGTGCATTGCTTATACCTGATATTTACCCTGGCTGTGCAGGGAACCCGACACTTCACCGCTCGGCTCCGCCCCCTCCCGCACTCAGCATGTACACACACACACACGCACACACACACACACACTCACCTGTCCTGCGGTCCCTGCGGCACTGACGTCCTCAGTGCCACGGCCCCGCTCAGCTCCACCCCCGAACTCCGCCCCCTCACGCTCCGCAACCCCGCGCTCCGCCGCCCTGCACACAACGGATTCCGACAAAGAATTCTGTTCTTTGTCATCCGTTGTACAGTGCATCAGTCACATGCGTCAAGCGACGCATGTGACTGATACAAAACAACGGAAATGTGAACCTAGCCTCAGTCGTGAAATGACTGACAGTCGGGCGAAAGCAACGCAGAATGTAACGTTTTTTGTAGCATAAACTAAAAACGCACCGTGCAGGATTCCGTCGGCATCCGTCATGGTTATAATGGAATCCGTTGGAATCTGTTAAATGACTGATTCCGGCGACGGATCCGTTTTTAGCAACAGAGCATGCTTAGAAGTGGAAATTCCTTTCTGGTTAGTACAAAATTCTCTTTTTCTCTGTCTGTCTCTCTCTGTTCGTCAGTCGGTCTCCCCCTCCCTCCTTTATACTCACCAATCACCAGCACGGCGCTGCACGGCTGTCACACTGCTGTGGCGGCTTCTCCTCTTTTGAAAATGCCGGCTGCTCATTATTCCATCTCGTATTCACTGCTTCCCCCGCCCACCGGCGCCTATGATTGGTTGCAGTCAGACACGCCCCCACGCTGACTGACAACATGTCTCACTGCAACTAATCACAGCCGCCGGTGGGTGGGTCTATATCATGCAGTACAATAAATAAATAATTTTGAAAAACGGCGTGCGGTTTCCCCCAATTTTGATACCAGCCAAAATAAAGCCACACGGCTGAAGGCTGGTATTCTCAGGATGGGGAGCCCCACATTATGGGGAGCTCCAGCCTAAAAATATCAGCCAGCAGCCGCCCGGAAATGCCACTTCAATTAGACTCGACGGTCCCGTGACTTTTCACTGCTCATCCCGATTGCCCTGGTGTGCGGTGGCAACCGGAGTAATAAGGAGTTAATGGCGGCCCATAGCTGCCACTAAGTCCTAGGTTAATCATGGCAGGCGTCTATTAGACACTCCCAATGATTAACCTGTAAGTGAAAGTAAATAAACACATGCACCCGAAAAAATCCTGTATTTGAAATAAAAGACAAAAAAACCCACCCTCTTTCACCACTTTATTAATCCCCAAATACCCCTCCAGGTCCGACGTAATCCACAGAGGTCCCACGACGCTTTCAGCTCTGCTACATGAAGTTGACAGGAGCGGTTGTAGAACACCGCCGCTCCTGTGAGCTCCACAGAGCAACTGAAGTAAGTCACGCTGTCAGTGATGACGTCACTCAGGTAGTGCCGGCGTGTGTGCGGTGATGATGGAGACGGTAGTGCCGGTGTGTGCACTGTCATAATGGGGGCGGTAGTACCTGTGTGTGTGTGGTGATCTTGAGGGCAGTAGTGCCGGTGTGTGTGCTATGATGGTGGGAGCTGTAGTGCCTGAGTTTGTGCGGTGATGATGGGAACGGTAGAGCCTGCGTGTGTGCGGTGATGATGTGTGCGGTAGTGCCTGCGTGTGTGCGGTGATGATGGGTGCGGTAGTGCCTGCGTGTCTGCGGTGATGATGGGGACGGTAGTGCCTGTGTGTGTGCGGTGATGATGGGGACGGTAGTGCCTGTGTGTGTGCGGTGATGATGGAGACGGTAACGCCTGCGTATGTGCGGTGATGAAGGGTGCGGTAGTGCTTGCGTGTCTGCGGTGATGATGGGTGCGGTAGTGCCTGCGTGTCTGTGGTGATGATGGGTGCGGTAGTGCCTGCGTGTGTGTGGTGATGATGGGTGCGGTAGTGCTTGCGTGTCTGCGGTGATGAAGGGGACGGTAGTGCCTGTGTGTGTGCGGTGATGATGGGGACGGTAATGCCTGTTTGTGTGCGGTGATGATGGGGACGGTAGTGCCTGTGTGTGTGCGGTGATGATGGGGACGGTAGTGCCTGTGTGTGTGCGGTGATGATGGAGACGGTAGCGCCTGCCTCCAGCCCCCTCACCAGATCTGTATGCCCCCAGCCCCCCCCACCAGATCTGTATGCCTCCAGCCCCCCCCACCAGATCTATATGCCTCCAGCCCCCCCATGAGATCTGTATGCCCCCAGCCCCCCCATCAGATCTGTATGCCCCCAGCCCTCCCCACCAGATCTGTACGCCCCCAGCCCCCCACCAGATCTGTATGCCTCCAGCCACCCACCATATCTGTGTGCCTCCATCCCCCCCATGAGATCTGTATGCCCCCAGCCCCCCCCACCAGATCTGTATGCCCCCAGCCCTCCCCACTAGATCTGTATGCCTCCAGCCCCCCCACCAGATCTGTATGCCCCCCAGCCCCCCCACCAGATCTGTATGCCTCCAGCCCCCCACCAGATCTGTATGCCTCCAGCCCCCCCATGAGATCTGTATGCCCCCAGCCCCCCCACCAGATCTGTATGCCCCCAGCCCTCCCCACCAGATCTGTATGCCCCCAGCCCCAACCACCAGATCTGTATGCCCCCAGCCCCCCCACCAGATCTGTATGCCCCCAGCCCCCCCACCAGATCTGTATGCCTCCTTCCCCCCACCAGATCTGTATGCCTCCAGCCCTCCACCAGATCTGTATGCCCCCAGCCCCCCCACCAGATCTGTATACCCCAAGCCCCCACCAGATCTGTATGCCACTAGCAACCCCCCACCAGAACTGTATGCCCCAGCACCACCCCACCAGATCTGTATGCCCTCTGCCCCCCACCAGATCTGTATACCCCCAGCCCCCCCACCAGATCTGTATGCCCCCAGCCCCCTCACCAGATCTATATGCCCCTAGCCCCCCCACCAGATCTGTATGCCCCCAGCCCCCCCACCAGATCTGTATGTCCCCAGCCCCCCCACCAGATCTGTATGCCCCCAGCCCCCCCACCAGATCTGTATGCCCCCAGCCCCCCCACCAGATCTGTATGCCCCCAGCCCCCCCCCACCAGATCTGTATGCCCCCAGCCCCCCTCACCAGATCTGTATGCCCCCAGCCCCCCTCACCAGATCTGTATGCCCCCAGCCCCCCCACCAGATCTGTATGTCCCCAGCCCCACTCACCACTGCTCCTGTCAGCACCACTAAGCATAGACAGATGTTCATTTCACCGCACTCCCGATGCGATAGCATTGGGCCTATTTCTAGTTACACATACTGGCCACCTACTTTTGGGCCACCCTGTATATATATATATATATATATATATATATATATATATATACATATATACATATATATACACACATAGTATATACACATTGTGGCACAATATAAACTCCCCTCCGGTACTCACCCAGTTGAGCGTAGATCTCCCCGGTCTCGTCCTTGCTCAGTTTGGCACATCCTCGGTTGTCCACCAGGATGATGTTCTCTGTCAGCTCATACGCCTTCCTTATCATGGTCTCCGGCTTCTCCTCTGACCCGGCCACCTTGGCGTGGGCCGTATAGGGTCCATCATCCAGCACGTACTTACAGGAGTTGATGAAGGAGGATTTCCCATGACCGGTGTAACCGAAGAGCTGCAGGAGAACCCGGGAGTATCCCTGATTACCTTGAAACCCGTTAGCCGGTCTAAAGTTCCTGATATACTGCCTCATGGCCTGAGAATCCATAGCCAATTCTGGAGCAGCTGGTTCTATGGAGAAGAGTCGGTTCTGTGGAGAGGAGACAGTTCTGTGGTGAGGTGTCGGTTCTGGAGGAGCTGGGTCTGTGGAGAGGAGCTAGTTCTATGGAGAGGCGCTGGTTCTGTGGAGAGGAGCCTTATCTATAGGAGCTGGGTCTGTGGAGAGGAGCCGGTTCTGGAGGAGCTGGTTCTATGGAGAGGCGCTTGCTCTGTGGAGAGGAGCCGGTTCTGGAGGAGCTGGTTCTATGGAGAGGCGCTTGCTCTGTGGAGAGGAGCCGGTTCTGGAGGAGCTGGGTCTGTGGAGAGGAGCAGGTTATGGAGGAGCTGGGTCTGTGGAGAGGCGCTGGTTCTGTGGAGAGGAGCTGGTTCTGGAGGAGCTAGCTCTGTGGAGAGGAGCAGGTACTGTGGAGAGGAGCTGGTTCTGTGGAGAGGTACCGGTTCTGGAGGAGCTGGGTCTGTGGAGAAGAGCTGGTTCTGGAGGAGCTGGGTCTGTGAAGAGGAGCAGGTTCTGTGGACAGGCGCTGGTTCTGGAGGAGCTGGGTCTGTGGAGAGGAGCAGGTTCTGTTGAGAGGAGCAGGTTCTGTGGAAAGGAGCAGGTTCTGTGGAGAGGAGCAGGTTCTGTGGAGAGGCGCTGGTTTTGGTGAAATGCAGCAAGTAAAAATACTCAAGGTATTTAAAAGGGTAAAGTGAAAGTAAAACTGTGCTTCCTCATACTTCTATATAAAGTAGGCTGTGTTAACCCTTTGTGGAGAAGAAGCTGCCCACCCATCCCCCTCTCCTCCTCTCCCCTCTATATATTCTGTGCTGATTGTCCATAAATGTGATCATGTTGCATTTTCTATAGCCAGATCTCAGCAGAACTTGCAGAAAATATGTTCCCTCTGAATCCTCGGGGGCGGTCCTTCTCTGTGATTGGAAAAACAAAGATTTTTTTCTCCGGTGATGCACCACAGACTTGAGGATTATTTCAATATTGCGCTTTTATTAAATTACAATCATTCCATCGGTCAACAGTAAAAAAACCCCACTCCACGCAGGGAGGGGCACACGTGCTACGCGTTTCAACCACCGCAGTGGTACTGGTCATGACCGGTTCATGACTAAGATGGAATGATTGTAATCTAATAAAAGCACAATTTTGAAATAATCCTCAAGTCCGTGGTGCATCGCCGGAGAAAAAAACCTTTGTTCATTTTTCCTATTGCCACGTGCTACAAAGCTTGTACCACCGGGCAGGAACGGGATGGAAGAGCGGACAAGGGTGAGCGGACGAGGGTGAGCAGACGAGGGTGAGCAGACGAGGGTGAGCGGACGAGGGTGAGCGGACGAGGGTCAGCGGACGAGGGTGAGCGGACGAGGGTGAGCGGACGAGGGTGAGCGGACGAGCGTCAGCGGACGAGGGTCAGCGGACGAGGGTGAGCGGACGAGGGTGAGCGGACGAGGGTGAGCGGACTCAGACCAAGTGTTTTTCAGTTTCTTGGCTTCTCATACAGAACCACCCCCAAGACTCCATAAGCTCAGCAGCGGCAGGGATTTCTAATATTAAATATATCCCTCTATTGCCGGGGCTTCTCTGTCCCCATCTACAGCCATAGACATTAATATGGAGAAAAGTATGTGCCCCCCCCCCCACATCCACCTCTGGGGGCTTCTCTGTCCCCATCTACAGCCATAGACATTAATATGGAGAAAAGTATGTGCCCCCCCCCCCCCATCCACCTCTGGGGGCTTCTCTGTCCCCATCTACAGCCATAGACATTAATATGGAGAAAAGTATGTGCCCCCCCCACATCCACCTCCGGGGGCTTCTCTGTCCTCATCTACAGCCAAAGACATTAATATGGAGTCGCTCTTCTGCAGATATAATGGCACCCGCTCTTCTAGGAAGTATGTCTATGAACATTATGTAGGTGTCTTTGGTAATTTTTCTCCTGTCTTACAAAAGAGCACAGTGCAGTCCGGGGGGAACGTCCTCCATTCCCCAGACCCCTCCATCAGATACAGATAGAGCAGTGCTGTCCGTCCCCGCACAGAACACGTCTCCTCCATCAGAGGCAGATAGAGCAGTGCTGTCCGTCCCCGCACAGAACACGTCTCCTCCATCAGAGGCAGATAGAGCAGTGCTGTCCGTCCCCGCACAGAACACGTCTCCTCCATCAGACGCAGATAGAGCAGTGCTGTCCGTCCCCGCACAGAACACGTCTCCTCCATCAGACGCAGATAGAGCAGTGCTGTCCGTCCCCGCACAGAACACGTCTCCTCCATCAGACGCAGATAGAGCAGTGCTGTCCGTCCCCGCACAGAACACGTCTCCTCCATCAGACGCAGATAGAGCAGTGCTGTCCGTCCCCGCACAGAACACGTCTCCTCCATCAGACGCAGATAGAGCAGTGCTGTCTGTCCCCGCACAGAACACATCTCCTCCATCAGACGCAGATAGAGCAGTGCTGTCCGTCCCCGCACAGAACACATCTCCTCCATCAGACGCAGATAGAGCAGTGCTGTCCGTCCCCGCACAGAACACGTCTCCTCCATCAGAGGCAGATAGAGCAGTGCTGTCCGTCCCCGCACAGAACACGTCTCCTCTATCAGACGCAGATAGAGCAGTGCTGTCCGTCCCCGCACAGAACACGTCTCCTCGATCAGACGCAGATAGAGCAGTGCTGTCCGTCCCCGCACAGAACACGTCTCCTCCATCAGACGCAGATAGAGCAGTGCTGTCCGTCCCCGCACAGAACACGTCTCCTCCATCAGACGCAGATAGAGCAGTGCTGTCCATCCCCGCACAGAACACGTCTCCTCCATCAGACGCAGATAGAGCAGTGCTGTCCGTCCCCGCACAGAACACATCTCCTCCATCAGACGCAGATAGAGCAGTGCTGTCCGTCCCCGCACAGAAGACGTCTCCTCCATCAGACGCAGATAAAGCAGTGCTGTCCGTCCCCGCACAGAACACGTCTCCTCCATCAGAGGCAGATAGAGCAGTGCTGTCCATCCCCGCACAGAACACGTCTCCTCCATCAGATGCAGATAGAGCAGTGCTGTCCGTCCCCGCACAGAACACATCTCCTCCATCAGAGGCAGATAGAGCAGTGCTGTCCGTCCCCGCACAGAACACGTCTCCTCCATCAGATGCAGATAGAGCAGTGCTGTCCGTCCCCGCACAGAACACATCTCCTCCATCAGATGCAGATAGAGCAGTGCTGTCCGTCCCCGCACAGAACACATCTCCTCCATCAGACGCAGATAGAGCAGTGCTGTCTGTCCCCGCACAGAACACGTCTCCTCCATCAGACGCAGATAGAGCAGTGCCGTCCGTCCCCGCACAGAACACGTCTCCTCCATCAGACGCAGATAGAGCAGTGCTGTCCGTCCCCGCACAGAACACGTCTCCTCCATCAGAGGCAGATAGAGCAGTGCTGTCTGTCCCCGCACAGAACACATCTCCTCCATCAGACGCAGATAGAGCAGTGCTGTCCGTCCCCGCACAGAACACGTCTCCTCCATCAGACGCAGATAGAGCAGTGCTGTCTGTCCCCGCACAGAACACGTCTCCTCCATCAGACGCAGATAGAGCAGTGCTGTCTGTCCCCGCACAGAACACGTCTCCTCCATCAGACGCAGATAGAGCAGTGCTGTCTGTCCCCGCACAGAACATGTCTCCTCCATCAGACGCAGATAGAGCAGTGCTGTCCGTCCCCGCACAGAACACGTCTCCTCCATCAGACGCAGATAGAGCAGTGCTGTCCGTCCCCGCACAGAACACGTCTCCTCCATCAGACGCAGATAGAGCAGTGCTGTCCGTCCCCGCACAGAACACATCTCCTCCATCAGAGGCAGATAGAGCAGTGCTGTCCGTCCCCGCACAGAACACGTCTCCTCCATCAGACGCAGATAGAGCAGTGCTGTCCGTCCCCGCACAGAACACGTCTCCTTCATCAGACGCAGATAGAGCAGTGCTGTCCGTCCCCGCACAGAACACATCTCCTCCATCAGACGCAGATAGAGCAGTGCTGTCTGTCCCCGCACAGAACACATCTCCTCCATCAGAGGCAGATAGAGCAGTGCTGTCCGTCCCCGCACAGAACACGTCTCCTCCATCAGACGCAGATAGAGCAGTGCTGTCCGTCCCCGCACAGAACACGTCTCCTCCATCAGACGCAGATAGAGCAGTGCTGTCCGTCCCCGCACAGAACACGTCTCCTCCATCAGACGCAGATAGAGCAGTGCTGTCCGTCCCCGCACAGAACACATCTCCTCCATCAGAGGCAGATAGAGCAGTGCTGTCCGTCCCCGCACAGAACACGTCTCCTCCATCAGAGGCAGATAGAGCAGTGCTGTCCGTCCCCGCACAGAACACATCTCCTCCATCAGACGCAGATAGAGCAGTGCTGTCCGTCCCCGCACAGAACACGTCTCCTCCATCAGACGCAGATAGAGCAGTGCTGTCCGTCCCCGCACAGAACACGTCTCCTCCATCAGACGCAGATAGAGCAGTGCTGTCCGTCCCCGCACAGAACACGTCTCCTCCATCAGACGCAGATAGAGCAGTGCTGTCCGTCCCCGCACAGAATACGTCTCCACCATCAGATGCAGATAGAGCAGTGCTGTCCGTCCCCGCACAGAACACGTCTCCTCCATCAGACGCAGATAGAGCAGTGCTGTCCGTCCCCGCACAGAACACGTCTCCTCCATCAGACGCACATAGAGCAGTGCTGTCCGTCCCCGCACAGAATACGTCTCCACCATCAGATGCAGATAGAGCAGTGCTGTCCGTCCCCGCACAGAACACGTCTCCTCCATCAGACGCAGATAGAGCAGTGCTGTCCGTCCCCGCACAGAACACGTCTCCTCCATCAGACGCACATAGAGCAGTGCTGTCCGTCCCCGCACAGAACACGTCTCCTCCATCAGACGCAGATAGAGCAGTGCTGTCCGTCCCCGCACAGAACACGTCTCCTCCATCAGACGCAGATAGAGCAGTGCTGTCCGTCCCCGCACAGAACACGTCTCCTCCATCAGACGCAGATAGAGCAGTGCTGTCCGTCCCCGCACAGAACACGTCTCCTCCATCAGACGCAGATAGAGCAGTGCTGTCCGTCCCTGCACAGAAAACGTCTCCTCCATCAGACGCAGATAGAGCAGTGCTGTCCGTCCCCGCACAGAACACGTCTCCTCCATCAGAGGCAGATAGAGCAGTGCTGTCCGTCCCCGCACAGAACACGTCTCCTCCATCAGACGCAGATAGAGCAGTGCTGTCCGTCCCCGCACAGAGCACGTCTCCTTCATCAGACGCAGATAGAGCAGTGCTGTCCGTCCCCGCACAGAACACATCTCCTCCATTAGACGCAGATAGAGCAGTGCTGTCCGTCCCCGCACAGAACACGTCTCCTCCATCAGACGCAGATAGAGCAGTGCTGTCCGTCCCCGCACAGAACACGTCTCCTCCATCAGAGGCAGATAGAGCAGTGCTGTCCGTCCCCGCACAGAACACATCTCCTCCATCAGAGGCAGATAGAGCAGTGCTGTCCGTCCCCGCACAGAACACGTCTCCTCCATCAGACGCAGATAGAGCAGTGCTGTCTGTCCCCGCACAGAACACATCTCCTCCATCAGATGCAGATAGAGCAGTGCTGTCTGTCCCCGCACAGAACACGTCTCCTCCATCAGATGCAGATAGAGCAGTGCTGTCCGTCCCTGCACAGAACACGTCTCCTCCATCAGACGCAGATAGAGCAGTGCTGTCCGTCCCCGCACAGAACACGTCTCCTCCATCAGACGCAGATAGAGCAGTGCTGTCCGTCCCTGCACAGAACACGTCTCCTCCATCAGACGCAGATAGAGCAGTGCTGTCCGTCCCCGCACAGAACACGTCTCCTCCATCAGACGCAGATAGAGCAGTGCTGTCCGTCCCCGCACAGAACACGTCTCCTCCATCAGACGCAGATAGAGCAGTGCTGTCTGTCCCCGCACAGAACACGTCTCCTTCATCAGACGCAGATAGAGCAGTGCTGTCCGTCCCCGCACAGAACACGTCTCCTCCATCAGACGCAGATAGAGCAGTGCTGTCCGTCCCCGCACAGAACACGTCTCCTCCATCAGACGCAGATAGAGCAGTGCTGTCCGTCCCCGCACAGAACACGTCTCCTCCATCAGACGCAGATAGAGCAGTGCTGTCTGTCCCCGCACAGAACACGTCTCCTTCATCAGACGCAGATAGAGCAGTGCTGTCCGTCCCCGCACAGAACACGTCTCCTCCATCAGATGCAGATAGAGCAGTGCTGTCCGTCCCTGCACAGAACACGTCTCCTCCATCAGACGCAGATAGAGCAGTGCTGTCCGTCCCCGCACAGAACACGTCTCCTCCATCAGACGCAGATAGAGCAGTGCTGTCCGTCCCCGCACAGAACACGTCTCCTCCATCAGATGCAGATAGAGCAGTGCTGTCCATCCCCGCACAGAACACATCTCCTCCATCAGACGCAGATAGAGCAGTGCTGTCTGTCCCCGCACAGAACACGTCTCCTCCATCAGACGCAGATAGAGCAGTGCTGTCCGTCCCCGCACAGAACACGTCTCCTCCATCAGACGCACATAGAGCAGTGCTGTCCGTCCCCGCACAGAAAACGTCTCCTCCATCAGACGCAGATAGAGCAGTGCTGTCCGTCCCCGCACAGAACACATCTCCTCCATCAGACGCAGATAGAGCAGTGCTGTCCGTCCCCGCACAGAACACGTCTCCTCCATCAGACGCAGATAGAGCAGTGCTGTCTGTCCCCGCACAGAACACGTCTCCTCCATCAGACGCAGATAGAGCAGTGCTGTCTGTCCCCGCACAGAACACATCTCCTCCATCAGACGCAGATAGAGCAGTGCTGTCCGTTCCCGCACAGAACACGTCTCCTCCATCAGACGCAGATAGAGCAGTGCTGTCTGTCCCCGCACAGAACACGTCTCCTCCATCAGAGGCAGATAGAGCAGTGCTGTCCGTCCCCGCACAGAACACATCTCCTCCATCAGACGCAGATAGAGCAGTGCTGTCCGTCCCCGCACAGAACACGTCTCCTCCATCAGACGCAGATAGAGCAGTGCTGTCCGTCCCCGCACAGAACACATCTCCTCCATCAGAGGCAGATAAAGCAGTGCTGTCCGTCCCCGCACAGAACATGTCTCCTCCATCAGACGCAGATAGAGCAGTGCTGTCCGTCCCCGCACAGAACACGTCTCCTCCATCAGATGCAGATAGAGCAGTGCTGTCTGTCCCCGCACAGAACACGTCTCCTCCATCAGACGCAGATAGAGCAGTGCTGTCCGTCCCCGCACAGAACACGTCTTCTCCATCAGACGCAGATAGAGCAGTGCTGTCTGTCCCCGCACAGAACACGTCTCCTCCATCAGACGCAGATAGAGCAGTGCTGTCCGTCCCCGCACAGAACACGTCTCCTCCATCAGACGCACATAGAGCAGTGCTGTCCGTCCCCGCACAGAACACGTCTCCTCCATCAGAGGCAGATAGAGCAGTGCTGTCCGTCCCCGCACAGAACACGTCTCCTCCATCAGATGCAGATAGAGCAGTGCTGTCCGTCCCCGCACAGAACACGTCTCCTCCATCAGACGCAGATAGAGCAGTGCTGTCCGTCCCCGCACAGAACACGTCTCCTCCATCAGACGCAGATAGAGCAGTGCTGTCCGTCCCCGCACAGAACACGTCTCCTCCATCAGAGGCAGATAGAGCAGTGCTGTCTGTCCCCGCACAGAACACGTCTCCTCCATCAGACGCAGATAGAGCAGTGCTGTCCGTCCCCGCACAGAACACGTCTTCTCCATCAGACGCAGATAGAGCAGTGCTGTCTGTCCCCGCACAGAACACGTCTCCTCCATCAGACGCAGATAGAGCAGTGCTGTCCGTCCCCGCACAGAACACGTCTCCTCCATCAGACGCACATAGAGCAGTGCTGTCCGTCCCCGCACAGAACACGTCTCCTCCATCAGACGCAGATAGAGCAGTGCTGTCTGTCCCCGCACAGAACACATCTCCTCCATCAGACGCAGATAGAGCAGTGCTGTCCGTTCCCGCACAGAACACGTCTCCTCCATCAGATGCAGATAGAGCAGTGCTGTCCATCCCCGCACAGAACACGTCTCCTCCATCAGAGGCAGATAGAGCAGTGCTGTCCGTCCCCGCACAGAACACGTCTCCTCCATCAGACGCAGATAGAGCAGTGCTGTCCGTCCCCGCACAGAACACGTCTCCTCCATCAGACGCAGATAGAGCAGTGCTGTCCGTCCCCGCACAGAACACGTCTCCTCCATCAGACGCAGATAGAGCAGTGAGAGAGGGGAGCCAGCACGATCTGAAATTGGCATGCATCATATAAAAAGTGAAAATTCACAGATTTATTCCAACTGTACTACAATAAAAAAAAAAAAAAAAAATGAGATTTTTAGCAAATAATTGATCAATTTTTTGAGCCACCCCTGCCAACGTCACGGCAAATCTCAATAGGGGGGTCCTACTCTACATTCTGTATTTCATGTGCCATGCGGCCTCCTAGATAAAGTTAAAAGCAGAACCATAATAGAGCACACATACCTGTAACCTGTATATAACCGCTTCTATGTTGCAAAAAAGGCACTTGTGGATAGAGACCAGCCCAGGTCCCAGCATGTGGAGCAAGCTCTGCACCATACCAGGACTATATCAGAACTGATCCTCCCAGTGCCAAACAGCAACCATTGATAAAGGCGGACCAGATCCAAGATGGTGCTTAATTAGCATTGCCTGTGGAAAGGGGTGAGGTAACTGAATCTGAACAGCTACCAACAGGAGGAATACAAAGCAAACCAAAATCAGGCGTGCATGGCATGGTGGTGACCGGCCACCAGAATTTGTAGCATAACTATGACCAAACAGAGAGAGAGGGGAGCCAGCACGATCTGAAATTGGCATGCATCATATAAAAAGTGAAAATTCACAGATTTATTCCAACTGTACTACAATAAAAAAATGAGATTTTTAGCAAATAATTGATCAATTTTTTGAGCCACCCCTGCCAACGTCACGGCAAATCTCAATAGGGGGGTCCTACTCTACATTCTGTATTTCATGTGCCATGCGGCCTCCTAGATAAAGTTAAAAGCAGAACCATAATAGAGCACACATACCTGTAACCTGTATATAACCGCTTCTATGCTGGGACCTGGGCTGGTCTCTATCCACAAGTGCCTTTTTTGCAACATGGAAGCGGCTATATACAGGTTGCAGGTATGTGTGCTCCATTATGGTTCTGCTTTTAACTTTATCTAGGAGGCCGCATGGCACATGAAATACAGAATGTAGAGTAGGACCCCCCTATTGAGATTTGCCGTGACGTTGGCAGGGGTGGCTCAAAAAATTGATCAATTATTTGCTAAAAATCTCATTTTTTTAATATAGTACAGTTGGAATAAATTTGTGAATTTTCACTTTTTATATGATGCATGCCAATTTCAGATCGTGCTGGTTATCTTTTTTTCTCTGTTTTGACCGTAGTTATGCTACAAATCTGGTGTCTGACCAACACCATACCATGCACGCCTGATTTTGGTTTGCAATATATTCCTCCTGTTGGTAGCTGTTCAGATTCAGTTACCTCACCCCTTTCCACAGGCAATGCTAATTAAGCACCATTCTTGGATCTGGTCCGCCTTTATCAATGGTTGCTGTTTGGCACTGGGAGGATCAGTTCTGATATAGTCCTGGTATGTGTGGGGCTTTCTCCAAATGCTGGGACCTGGGCTGGTCTCTATCCACAAGTGCCTTTTTTGCAACATGGAAGCGGCTATATACAGGTTGCAGGTATGTGTGCTCCATTATGGTTCTGCTTTTAACTTTATCTAGGAGGCCGCATGGCACATGAAATACAGAATGTAGAGTAGGACCCCCCTATTGAGATTTGCCGTGACGTTGGCAGGGGTGGCTCAAAAAATTGATCAATTATTTGCTAAAAATCTCATTTTTTTATTATAGTACAGTTGGAATAAATTTGTGAATTTTCACTTTTTATATGATGCAGGCCAATTTCAGATCGTGCTGGTTATCTTTTTTTCTCTTTTTTTTCGCAGATAGAGCAGTGCTGTCCGTCCCCGTAAAGAACACGTCTCCTCCATCAGATGCAGATAGAGCAGTGCTGTCCGTCCCCGTAAAGAACACGTCTCCTCCATCAGACGCAGATAGAGCAGTGCTGTCCGTCCCCGCACAGAACACGTCTCCTCCATCAGACGCAGATAGAGCAGTGCTGTCCGTCCCCGCACAGAACACGTCTCCTCCATCAGACGCAGATAGAGCAGTGCTGTCCGTCCCCGCACAGAACACGTCTCCTCCATCAGACGCAGATAGAGCAGTGCTGTCCGTCCCCGCACAGAACACGTCTCCTCCATCAGAGGCAGATAGAGCAGTGCTGTCCGTCCCCGCACAGAACACGTCTCCTCCATCAGACGCAGATATAGCAGTGCTGTCCATCCCCGCACAGAACACGTCTCCTCCATCAGACGCAGATAGAGCAGTGCTGTCCGTCCCCGCACAGAACACGTCTCCTCCATCAGACGCAGATAGAGCAGTGCTGTCCATCCCCGCACAGAACACATCTCCTCCATCAGACGCAGATAGAGCAGTGCTGTCCGTCCCCGCACAGAACACGTCTCCTCCATCAGACGCAGATAGAGCAGTGCTGTCCATCCCCGCACAGAACACGTCTCCTCCATCAGACGCAGATAGAGCAGTGCTGTCCGTCCCCGCACAGAACACGTCTCCTCCATCAGACGCAGATAGAGCAGTGCTGTCTGTCCCCGCACAGAACACATCTCCTCCATCAGACGCAGATAGAGCAGTGCTGTCCGTCCCCGCACAGAACACGTCTCCTCCATCAGACGCAGATAGAGCAGTGCTGTCCGTCCCCGCACAGAACACGTCTCCTCCATCAGACGCAGATAGAGCAGTGCTGTCCGTCCCCACACAGAACACGTCTCCTCCATCAGACGCAGATAGAGCAGTGCTGTCCGTCCCCGCACAGAACACGTCTCCTCCATCAGACGCAGATAGAGCAGTGCTGTCCGTCCCCACACAGAACACGTCTCCTCCATCAGAGGCAGATAGAGCAGTGCTGTCTGTCCCCGCACAGAACACATCTCCTCCATCAGATGCAGATAGAGCAGTGCTGTCTGTCCCCGCACAGAACACGTCTCCTCCATCAGAGCAGATAGAGCAGTGCTGTCCGTCCCCGCACAGAACACGTCTCCTCCATCAGACGCAGATAGAGCAGTGCTGTCCGTCCCCGCACAGAACACGTCTCCTCCATCAGACGCACATAGAGCAGTGCTGTCCGTCCCCACACAGAACACGTCTCCTCCATCAGACGCAGATAGAGCAGTGCTGTCCGTCCCCGCACAGAACACATCTCCTCCATCAGACGCAGATAGAGCAGTGCTGTCCGTCCCCGCACAGAACACATCTCCTCCATCAGACGCAGATAGAGCAGTGCTGTCCGTCCCCACACAGAACACATCTCCTCCATCAGATGCAGATAGAGCAGTGCTGTCCGTCCCCGCACAGAACACATCTCCTCCATCAGACGCAGATAGAGCAGTGCTGTCCGTCCCCACACAGAACACATCTCCTCCATCAGACGCAGATAGAGCAGTGCTGTCCGTCCCCGCACAGAACACATCTCCTCCATCAGAGGCAGATAGAGCAGTGCTGTCCGTCCCCGCACAGAACACGTCTCCTCCATCAGACGCAGATAGAGCAGTGCTGTCCGTCCCCGCACAGAACACGTCTCCTCCATCAGACGCAGATAGAGCAGTGCTGTCCGTCCCCGCACAGAACACGTCTCCTCCATCAGACGCAGATAGAGCAGTGCTGTCTGTCCCCGCACAGAACACGTCTCCTCCATCAGACGCAGATAGAGCAGTGCTGTCCGTCCCCGCACAGAACACGTCTCCACCATCAGACGCAGATAGAGCAGTGCTGTCCGTCCCCGCACAGAACACGTCTCCTCCATCAGACGCAGATAGAGCAGTGCTGTCCGTCCACGCACAGAACACGTCTCCTCCATCAAACGCAGATAGAGCAGTGCTGTCCATCCCCGCACAGAACACATCTCCTCCATCAGACGCAGATAGAGCAGTGCTGTCCGTCCCCGCACAGAACACGTCTCCTCCATCAGACGCAGATAGAGCAGTGCTGTCCGTCCCCGCACAGAACACGTTTCCTCCATCAGACGCAGATAGAGCAGTGCTGTCCATCCCCGCACAGAACACGTCTCCTCCATCAGACGCAGATAGAGCAGTGCTGTCCGTCCCCGCACAGAACACATCTCCTCCATCAGACGCAGATAGAGCAGTGCTGTCCGTCCCCGCACAGAACACGTCTCCTCCATCAGACGCAGATAGAGCAGTGCTGTCCGTCCCCGCACAGAACACGTCTCCTCCATCAGACGCAGATAGAGCAGTGCTGTCCATCCCCGCACAGAACACGTCTCCTCCATCAGACGCAGATAGAGCAGTGCTGTCCGTCCCCGCACAGAACACGTCTCCTCCATCAGAGGCAGATAGAGCACTGCTGTCCGTCCCCGCACAGAACACGTCTCCTCCATCAGAGGCAGATAGAGCAGTGCTGTCTGTCCCCGCACAGAACACGTCTCCTCCATCAGACGCAGATAGAGCAGTGCTGTCCGTCCCCGCACAGAACACGTCTCCTTCATCAGACGCAGATAGAGCAGTGCTGTCCGTCCCCGCACAGAACACGTCTCCTCCATCAGACGCAGATAGAGCAGTGCTGTCTGTCCCCGCACAGAACACGTCTCCTCCATCAGATGCAGATAGAGCAGTGCTGTCCGTCCCCGCACAGAACACGTCTCCTCCATCAGATGCAGATAGAGCAGTGCTGTCCGTCCCCGCACAGAACACGTCTCCTCCATCAGACGCAGATAGAGCAGTGCTGTCTGTCCCCGCACAGAACACGTCTCCTCCATCAGAGGCAGATAGAGCAGTGCTGTCCGTCCCCGCACAGAACACGTCTCCTCCATCAGAGGCAGATAGAGCAGTGCTGTCCATCCCCGCACAGAACACGTCTCCTCCATCAGACGCAGATAGAGCAGTGCTGTCCGTCCCTGCACAGAACACGTCTCCTCCATCAGAGGCAGATAGAGCAGTGCTGTCCGTCCCCGCACAGAACACGTCTCCTCCATCAGACGCAGATAGAGCAGTGCTGTCCGTCCCTGCACAGAACACGTCTCCTCCATCAGACGCAGATAGAGCAGTGCTGTCCGTCCCCGCACAGAACACGTCTCCTCCATCAGAGGCAGATAGAGCAGTGCTGTCCGTCCCCGCACAGAACATGTCTCCTCCATCAGACGCAGATAAAGCAGTGCTGTCCGTCCCCGCACAGAACACGTCTCCTCCATCAGAGGCAGATAGAGCAGTGCTGTCCGTCCCCGCACAGAATACGTCTCCTCCATCAGACGCAGATAGAGCAGTGCTGTCCGTCCCCGCACAGAACACGTCTCCTCCATCAGACGCAGATAGAGCAGTGCTGTCCGTCCCCGCACAGAACACGTCTCCTCCATCAGACGCAGATAGAGCAGTGCTGTCCGTCCCTGCACAGAACACGTCTCCTCCATCAGAGGCAGATAGAGCAGTGCTGTCCGTCCCCGCACAGAACACGTCTCCTCCATCAGATGCAGATAGAGCAGTGCTGTCCGTCCCCGCACAGAACACGTCTCCTCCATCAGACGCAGATAGAGCAGTGCTGTCTGTCCCCGCACAGAACACATCTCCTCCATCAGATGCAGATAGAGCAGTGCTGTCCGTCCCCGCACAGAACACGTCTCCTCCATCAGACGCAGATAGAGCAGTGCTGTCCGTCCCCGCACAGAACACGTCTCCTCCATCAGACGCAGATAAAGCAGTGCTGTCCGTCCCCGCACAGAACACGTCTCCTCCATCAGACGCAGATAGAGCAGTGCTGTCTGTCCCCGCACAGAACACGTCTCCTCCATCAGACGCAGATAGAGCAGTGCTGTCCGTCCCCGCACAGAACACGTCTCCTCCATCAGACGCAGATAGAGCAGTGCTGTCCGTCCCCGCACAGAACACGTCTCCTCCATCAGACGCAGATAGAGCAGTGCTGTCCGTCCCCGCACAGAACACATCTCCTCCATCAGACGCAGATAGAGCAGTGCTGTCCGTCCCCGCACAGAACACGTCTCCTCCATCAGATGCAGATAGAGCAGTGCTGTCCGTCCCCGCACAGAACACGTCTCCTCCATCAGATGCAGATAGAGCAGTGCTGTCTGTCCCCGCACAGAACACGTCTCCTCCATCAGACGCAGATAGAGCAGTGCTGTCCGTCCCCGCACAGAACACGTCTTCTCCATCAGACGCAGATAGAGCAGTGCTGTCCGTCCCCGCACAGAACACGTCTCCTCCATCAGACGCAGATAGAGCAGTGCTGTCCGTCCCCGCACAGAACACGTCTCCTCCATCAGACGCAGATAGAGCAGTGCTGTCTGTCCCCGCACAGAACACGTCTCCTCCATCAGACGCAGATAGAGCAGTGCTGTCCGTCCCCGCACAGAACACGTCTCCTCCATCAGATGCAGATAGAGCAGTGCTGTCCGTCCCCGCACAGAAGACGTCTCCTCCATCAGACGCAGATAGAGCAGTGCTGTCCGTCCCTGCACAGAACACGTCTCCTCCATCAGAGGCAGATAGAGCAGTGCTCTCCGTCCCCGCACAGAACACGTCTCCTCCATCAGATGCAGATAGAGCAGTGCTGTCCGTCCCCGCACAGAACACATCTCCTCCATCAGAGGCAGATAGAGCAGTGCTGTCCGTCCCTGCACAGAACACGTCTCCTCCATCAGACGCAGATAGAGCAGTGCTGTCCGTCCCCGCACAGAACACGTCTCCTCCATCAGACGCAGATAGAGCAGTGCTGTCTGTCCCCGCACAGAACATGTCTCCTCCAGAGCCCATTGGTGGCACGATGTGAGGGGTCACAAGTCTGGGGTCCTGGCTGCCCTATTCCATCGCCCCCGGGTACTCCCAACTGCAGTGGTGGTACTCCTAATTACCCACACACCAGTAGTGGCGTCACGAACTCTAACACATACCCTGTATATAATCCCTCTTCGTTTGAGAAGCCGCATGACTCCCCACCGGATCCGGAGACCCTCAAGCCACCGCGGATCCGGATCCGAGCCCAGCTGCTGACGCGGGGGCGGCACATTTACTGAACATTAACATGATGAAAACTGCACACATCTGATATTCGGGACGGGTCTTCATGCACAGCTGACTTGCTGTACAGCTCGGCCACTTCTGTGCACACACAACCTTTCCGTTCTCGTGTACAGTCTTATATCCCATAACAATACCGGAAGACCTCATCCCACCGTAAGGGCTGCACGGGTCGAGGTGTAATGCTGCAGCCAATCACAGATACTCTCAGTTCCTAAGAGGTCACATCGGTACAACTGCTCACCGCTACTGACAAACTCCATTCTCAGAGGGTCACATACTATACACTATTATTATTATTATTATTATTATTATTATTATTATAGCGCCATTAATTCCTTGGCACTTTACATGTGAGAAAGGGTATACATAGAAACTAGTACAACAATCATTAACAGTACAAAACAGACTGGTACCGGAGGAGAGGGGACCCTGCCCGCGAGGGCTCACAGTCTACAGGAGGAGAGAGGACCCTGCCCGCGAGGGCTCACAGTCTACAGGGAATGGGTGATGGTACATGTTAAAAAATATACTCTTAAATATATTTTTCTTCAAATACGTAAAGCCGCATGAAAGAAAGAACTTCCAAAGATGTAAAAAAATAAATGTATTTTATCTATTTAAAAATGGTTGCCAAGATTCAGTTACAGAAAGGAAAAATAATATACTTTGATAGCTTACGCAAAAATAAGAGTTCATTTAGTCCATACTGATCAATGGGAAGTCTTTACCCATCTTTCTTTGGCTCCTGAATGGCAATGCAGGGGATGTCTTCTCTTAGCGTGTCTTCATCTTTGCAGCCTCGAGTCTTCTCACAGCAGGCAGTGTGGGGAGCGACCAGTAGCCCCCTCCATCGTGCATTATATACCAGCTGTTCAGACCATATAGGGCATTCTAGTGTAACACAGTTGAATATAGTTCCATATTACGTAACCTTCTGGAAACTTCGGAAAGCTTCGGGAAGGATTCAAATATATCCCTCCATGCTCATCACTCAAGTATATTCAATATGGGCATATTTATCCCTTATAAACTTTATTAATAACCTATGCCCTCCAACATGAACAGAACTATGAACGTATATGTCTTACTATGAAATATTTGATAACTTGATGTATTAATTTCAATCATTTTACAATTCCCCCTTGAAGTGGGTGGAGCAACCCCGAAAATTAATTAATACATCAAGAAAATAACAAATCTTCTTTCCTTATTTGGCAATAACGGATTAATATCAATAATAATGATGAAGAATAATTAATTTGCATTATTCATGTAAGTTCAATAATATAATAATGTGGATTCATGTTATGACAGGCTGTGACTGATCATATAAAAATGTATAAAACTATACTTCGCTAGACCTAAAAAGAAATGCAAAAACCAAATCCGGTCACCATATGATGTCCTCTGAGTTGATGTCTTCTTATCTCCGATGTAATCCGGCATAAACACAGTCTCTTAGAAATAAATCCTTTGATAAAAATGAATGGTTACCAATTCATACAGTCCCATATTGTTTATCATTGTTAGATCACAGTCCATAAACTTTATTTTTTATTGCAAAGTCCATAGCCAATGTTGATAAACCACAGTTCATGAGTGTAGAAGAAGAATAGCAAAAAGTCTTTGATGTCTGTGCAGTGTGATTTACACTAGTCACCTTTCATGCTGCCTGTTGTCAAATAACCCAGGAACAGATGTTAAGACGTTCTTGGTCAGCACGACAGGGGTTAACTTTAACACGTCATTGCTCTTCTTAGTAACTTTAGGGAGGTCTTAATGCACAGACCATGTGTCATTGTCCATCCTGAAATCATAGGACTATTGTGTTTCTGAGATGCAAGCACGGTAAGTGTATTTTGTATGTTACACAGTCTTATTTGAGACGTTACCTTTTGGACCTTTTTGCAGAATCCCTTTTAACTTTAGGAAAAATATAAAGTCTTTTTATCTTCTCTAATCTTGATTGAAGACTTCATTCCCTACCTAAATACCAAATATGGCAATAACTATCACTAATAAATGTCACAGCGTATCATAACTCTAATACTATAATACCATGTCATTATTATTATTATCGTAAAAGTATTAATATAATTGATACTCAGAATGATAAAATACTGCATAATGGTATAGACAATAGTATTTTCTTGTAATGACCTTTTTTATCATTGGTGCATTACCCTTCCAAACCCATAGGTGGCAATGTGTTGAATGTGACCAAAATATAATGTAAAATATGAAACAATATAATGTGTACCTATAACATGTATCATATTATAAATATGAAAGGCAACAATGTGGCTTATTAGTTAGATCATTTGTAAATTATAAACCAAAGCAAATAACCTTTTAGAAAAGACTGGATGATACCATCAAAACACAACAATACCCATTATAAATTATTATTGATTAAAAATATAATATATATTATTTGTAAATATAGGAAGGTAAACCTAGATGTACCTTAATCTTCCATCTTTATTACTCTAATTTAATTTATTTGATTTGTCTATTATTTATTAAATAACCTACTATAAGGAAATGTGTAACTATAAGTAATGCTTCATCCTTATTGTGTTAACATACTAATATAAAAATAATGTATTACCAGAAAGTAAACAATTGTATATATGATGAAGGAAGTATCTTTTCTTCCAAAAAAATGGAACTTTTCCCTTTTAATATGATTCATATTTAATAAAGTAATATTCTTATATTAGATATTACTGAACTAAATATTGAAGTGTTTTCTCAATTGAGATATTTAAAATCTGAAGAAAAAATAAAAATTGTAGAATTTAGATTTTGATTAAAAATGTGAATATTAAATAATAATTAATATAAAAAATAGGAATAAAAAGAAAAATGAAAATCGGAATAAAAATAAAACTTGAAATAAAAATAAGGCCTTCTATGTATATAACACCTATGTCTTTAATAATACATAACCTTAATGTTACCAGATAACCTTAATATTACCAGTATCTTATAAAATTACCAAACCTATCAATAACCAATAAAAATAATTAAGTCATGTAACCTTGCAAATAATACACTTCTCTTAGTATATAAATGCATTATGATATACTTCAAATATACTTTTTTATTCCCAATTCTTCCTTTGTACTTGAAATATTAATTATTAAAGTATCCTGTAAACACATATATTTATCAAATATAAATGTGTGTGATTGAGACCAAACCTCTCCCTTTCAATATCATGAAATATGATATTATAAAAATTAATATGTTTAGATTAAATTAAATTAAAATTTGTGTTATATATCTTCAAGACCATATTATAAATATCACTTCCATATTTGAAAAGAAAAAATGATTACCAATCTGTGTATCAGTAAAAGAAGTGACTAACACAAAAGATATAAGAAAATCAAAACGTTATAACCTTATTCTAGAATGTAACTCTTCAGAATAAACCCTTAATAATAAAAAAAAATCTCCTAATATCTCTATACTAAAGACATATGTCTAAGAATTAAAATATATATCTTGTATAAATTCCTTCATTATTTATACTTATGTACTATAACTTATTTATTCTATATAGTATACATACATATCTTATAACTTCTAAGTTAAAACAAAAATTCCCCCTTTTTTTTTTTTCTCTCTCTCTGGATCCAAATACTTTGACTTTAGCAGCTGCTCAAACAATCAATCATTCATTGACACATCTATGCACACAAGACTGCCATGGTCTTTAACATACACCACTTCTACATAGAAACTGACAAACACATATCCCTTTTTTTTTTCCAATATTCTATGCGCATTTCAAAAATTATGTTACTAATTTGAAGTACTTCTTAAAAAATACAAATTCCAATGTATTACATACTGTACATTTGACCATAGAAATATTTGATATTAGCTTTAGTAATTCAAGTCACATGCTCTAGTACGTGCAAGGAACACCATTCCAAAACAGCAAGCAGTTTTACTACACTCCAAAGCTCAGATTACATTTCTAATAACTCTAAAGAAGATGTATGTGTATTCATAAAAGAAACATTAAAATAATAGTTCTCTGGCAATTGGTACCTGAGAAAATAATTATTATTATTATTCGTGCTTTCGCGATTAATCTTACCCAATAAAATATATGTTACCTGATTGAGGACAAGAACATATGTATAAATAAAAAAGTTAATACTTCATCAATCTGCTTTACTGATAAATTCTGAGGGAAATAAAAGAATAAAATTATTGTCATATTCATGATAAAAATGAAACACTTTGAATCTGTTACTTTCTCTTATTGTTTTATTTTAAATATTATTATTCATATACAGAGATCAAATTATTATTTATAACATTAAACTATCATTTGACTAAATGAAAATATGACCTTGATTTACTATCACTACTTTTAATATATATATATATATATATATATATATATATATATATATATATATGTATATATATATATATATATATGTATTGATTCACTGTATATGAATAAGCACATTTGTCAAACAATAAAATTAATTTACCCAGAAATCCACTTTATTTAACTGAAGACCATACCTAATTTTTTCTTCAAAGATTCGATTTATTAGATTCCCTTTGAACTTATAGGAATCTCGGAACTTATGTAATTCAAGGCTTTCTCTTATATGAGAGAGAATGTCCCTCTCTGAAAGACCCCCCAGCTGTTGCTGGCTATCAAATCCTATCCCAGGGAAAGAGTCTGCACAAGACACCTGTTTCTGGTTTTCAAAGCTTTTACTCATCATTTGTCTGGGATCCTCAATCCCAGTGATCGATCCCGTCACTGGTGACAAGGGTTTTTCCTGTGGAAAAAGACTTTTAGATGACAGAAATTGGGGTGGATTGTATGGTTTGTAACACGTATGCATCTTCCTCCGAACTGCATACACCCTGTCACAGAAATATCTGGATCTGGGAGACACTGTTGGTTTTTCACGGAAACTCTCCCTTTTTTGTGTTGGTTTTTCAGAATTAATTAATTTCTGTTTTGATTGACTTTGGCGACTTCTAACAAAATTGATAAATGTCGTACATTCGAATAGGGACTTTTTATTTAATGCCACTGCACAGGCTGCATTATCAAGGAAATTAAATTTCTTGATGAATAAACGTATCATTCCATCCAATCTGACATTTGGAATGACCGCCCTATACAAACGTTCAAAAACGGACATAAATGAGAACGTACTCTCATTCTGTTCAATTTGTAATTCCTTCAACATCTCATAGTTTGGATCAGATTCATTCCTTGCACAGAAGATGAGATATTTCAGCCTTATGATATCGTTATCACTTGAACAATCAAATGTCTCATTGTCAGAAGACTTTTTTAATGCCAATTGTCTAAAGAAATGCTGAGGTAACCACATACGGAATAACTGATTCGTCTCACTATTGGTTAAATTAAATTTCTCGATGGAACTTTCAAATATCTCTGAATTTCTGCAAACATGTATTTTAGGATTATATGCGGGAATTAATTTGCATATGTCCAATAAATTTTTTCTAAGTGTAATCCCTAACTTAGCCTGTTCTATTTTTAGAAACTGATTGTCGCCATTTTCTCTCTCCACGTGTCCTTCTCTGACGGCTTTCTGCCTGTGTCCCATTCTGGCTCCTCCCCCTTCTGGCTTCACTACGTCATTTCCTGCTTCTTTCTCCGTATCTTGAAAGGCACCTTGATTAGGTAACACGTGTCTGTCGCCATTATCAAAATTCCGATTTACAAAATTACAGTCTAAATCATCTGACTGATCATTTACAACATTACAGTCAGAATTCACAATATCACTGACTGACATTCCAAGTTCTAAGCAGTCTTTGGATTTCTCTGTCACTAACTCTCCTGACAATTCAGGTTGTCTATTTCCACCATTTTTACACTTTTCTACGATTAACCTGTGAAAATCATAGACTAAATGACAGACATTTCTGATTTTCTGTTTCTCTCTATTAAAAGACCTTACACATTCTATACGTGAATTCTCAAGTTCACACTCCTCATAAAAGCGTAACCAAATCTCTTCTACATTAGAAATCTCTGGATAAGTGAACTGAAGTTTACTTTGCTTAACATATGAAGAGATAAAATCCATTTTCTTACCTGAAATGATCAGATGATCTGATGGATGATCCTGTAAGACTTGATTCACCTTGTTCAGCACGTCCAATACTTCTTATGGACTGACTTTATCTTTCTTGCTCAAAAATACGTCAAAAGTTAACTTCTGTAACTTTGTAAAGACTTTAAAGTTCATTAAAAAAACATTCATGCAATCTTGACTTATACGTATTTCCTAGGTTCTGCGTGATTTTTTATAAATTGTCGATTCCTGATCCTTTGCAGGAGATACTGGACTTCGACCCCCCTTATGCAAAGTGAAGGAACAACAAAAACGTAAAAAATTACGAATGGGTGGCTCACCAAATGTTAAAAAATATACTCTTAAATATATTTTTCTTCAAATACGTAAAGCCGCATGAAAGAAAGAACTTCCAAAGATGTAAAAAAATAAATGTATTTTATCTATTTAAAAATGGTTGCCAAGATTCAGTTACAGAAAGGAAAAATAATATACTTTGATAGCTTACGCAAAAATAAGAGTTCATTTAGTCCATACTGATCAATGGGAAGTCTTTACCCATCTTTCTTTGGCTCCTGAATGGCAATGCAGGGGATGTCTTCTCTTAGCGTGTCTTCATCTTTGCAGCCTCGAGTCTTCTCACAGCAGGCAGTGTGGAGAGCGACCAGTAGCCCCCTCCATCGTGCATTATATACCAGCTGTTCAGACCATATAGGGCATTCTAGTGTAACACAGTTGAATATAGTTCCATATTACGTAACCTTCTGGAAACTTCGGAAAGCTTCGGGAAGGATTCAAATATATCCCTCCATGCTCATCACTCAAGTATATTCAATATGGGCATATTTATCCCTTATAAACTTTATTAATAACCTATGCCCTCCAACATGAACAGAACTATGAACGTATATGTCTTACTATGAAATATTTGATAACTTGATGTATTAATTTCAATCATTTTACAGTACAATAGGTGAGGACAGAGCTGGTTGCGCAGTGGTCTACTGGACTGAGGGCTATTGTAGGTTGTAGGCTTGTTGGAAGAGGTGGGTCTTCAGGTTCATCTTAAAGCTTTTCACAGTAGGAAAGAGTCTGATATGCTGAGGTAGAGCGTTCCAGAGTATGGGGGAGGCACAGGAGAAATCTTGTACGCGATTGTGGGAAGAGAAGATAAGAGAGGAGTAGAGAAGGAGATCTTGTGAGGATCTAAGGTTGTGTGCAGGTAGGTACCGGGAGACTAGGTCACAGATGTAAGGAGGAGACAGGTTATGGATGGCTTTGTATGTTATGGTTAATGTTTTAAACTGGAGTCGTTGGGTGATGGGAAGCCAGTGAAGGGATTGGCAGAGTGGAGAGGCTGGGGAGTAGCGAGGGGAGAGGTGGATTAAGCGGGTTGCAGAGTTTAGGATAGATTGGAGGGGTGCCAAAGTGTTGGAAGGGAGGCCAGAGAGCAGGAGGTTGCAGTAGTCGAGGCGGGAGATGATGAGGGCATGCACTAATGTTTTTGCTGATTCTTGGTTAAGGAAAGCACGGATCCGGGAGATATTTTTGAGTTGTAATCGGTATGAGGTGAAGAGGGCTTTGATGTGCGGCTTGAAGGATAAAGCAGAGTCGAGGGTTACTCCAAGGCAACGAGCTTGTGAGACTGGGGAGAGTGAGCAGCCTCTGTTGCTGACACCCTGTCTCTGCCGCTGACGCCCTGTCTCTGACGCTGACACCCGGTCTCTGCCGCTGACGCCCTGTCTCTGCCGCTGATGCGCTATCTCTGTTGCTGACGCCCTGTCTCTGCTGCTGACGCCCTGTCTCTGCTGCCCTGTCTCTGCCGCTGGCGCTCTGTCTCTGCCGCTAGTGCCCTGTCTCTGCTGCTGACACCCTGTCTCTGCTGCTGACACCCTGTCTCTGCTGCTGTCTCTGCTGCTGACACCCTGTCTCTGCTGCTGACACCCTGTCTCTGCTGCTGTCTCTGCTGCTGATGCCGTCTCTGCTGCTGACACCCTGTCTCTGCTGCAGTCTCTGCTGCTGATGCAGTCTCTGCTGCTGACGCCCTGTCTCTGCTGCAGTCTCTGCTGCTGTCTCTGCTGCAGTCTCTGCTGCTGTATCTGCTGCTGACGCCCTGTCTCTGCTGCAGTCTCTGCTGCTGTCTCTGCTGCAGTCTCTGCTGCTGTCTCTGCTGCAGTCTCTGCTGCTGACGCCCTGTCTCTGCTGCAGTCTCTGCTGCAGTCTCTACTGCTGTCTCTGCTGCTGTCTCTACTGCAGTCTCTGCTGCAGTCTCTGCTGCTGTCTCTGCTGCTGTCTCTGCTGCAGTCTCTGCTGCTGTCTCTGCTGCTGTCTCTGCTGCAGTCTCTGCTGCTGTCTCTGCTGCTGACGCCCTGTCTCTGCTGCAGTCTCTGCTGCTGTCTCTGCTGCAGTCTCTGCTGCAGTCTCTGCTGCTGTCTCTGCTGCCCTCCCCACAATGCTTCATGTCTCCTCTGCTGTTTTTCTTCCTCTGCTGATTTCCAGGAATCGTTCAGACTTTCACTTTCCTCCTGACTCAGACTTTGAGCTATTTCTCCCCCGCACATTGTATGAGGATTGTCCCTGCAGAGACACTGACAGACGTGTGCCCTGGAGACTCATGGGAAAATCAGCACCAAAACCACCAATGTATGAACAGCGGCTGAGGGGCACCAAGTGAAGTAATAGTCTCATCTCATCAATTCCGATCCATCAACAGCAGGAGGTGCTAAACATGTCCTGTCTGCACACAGATGTCGCGGGCGGGGAGGACGCCGTCGCTGCTGCGCTCTCGCTGGCGCTCGGGTGGTTTGGTTTGGGGATTTGGTCCGTGACGCCACCCACGGTTTGTGGTGAAGGTGGGCACCACCGCTGCTGGTGACGGCGATCCCGGGAGCGTTGTTAGGGAGCAGCTGAGATGTTTTCCCCCTCCGTGGGTAGGGGGTTGGTGGTCCCGGGACCCGGTGAGGTGACGGGAAGGCAGGGCTGGCAAGGTGTAGGGTCGCCTGGACTGCGCAGCGCGGTGCCAGTCGGCACGGTAGTACTCACTCAGCCACAAATGGATGCACAGTCTCTGGTAAACCAAACGGCTGGATGGACAGGTCCCGCAGCCGGCTGCTGTGGTTTCTCCCGGACGGTTAGTGGTGGCTGCCTTTCCCTGCACCTTTTGTGTGTGTTCGGTCCCGATGGCTTCCCACCGGTAACCCGCTCCCCAGCGTGTATATGGGCTGGAGGAGCCCTTTTGCCCACAGGCTCTGGCCCTGGGAACTTTAGCTGTGGCGGTAGCTGTATTTTCCTTGTGCTGTTTGGACGGTTGCCTTCAATCGGGTCTTGGCTGTTTGGAAACCCCTGGGGTTCCGGTCACTAACGGATTTGACCTGTTTAACGGCGACTCCAAGCCTAGTCGGGGTCCGCAGGCCCTGCCGGTTTGTGCTGGCTTCACTTCGCTCCCTGGTTTGGTACCGGCGGGCCACTGCCCGACCCCGGTCCTACGGTTCCGCGTTGATCTGCCTCTCCTGCAGACGGCCACCACCGTCTGCCAACCTTGCTCTCGGTGCCCGGGCCACGTACCCGGACATGGTCAGTTTTCTCCTCTACTACCACTTCACTCCTCTCCTGACTCCTAGTCAGATCTCAACTGACTTCCTTTCCCGCCTCCAGGACTGTGAACTCCTCAGTGGGTGGGGCCAACCACCTGGCTCCACCCCACCTGGTGTGGACATCAGCCCCTGGAGGGAGGCAACAAGGATTTGTGTCTGACTGATGTGCCTATCTCGGTGTGGGGGTGTTGTGTTGTAGTACCTGTGACGACCTGGCTAGTCCAGGGCGCCACACAGAGCTATGGCGGGGGCTTCACACAAAAGGGGGGTCTAGAGCCAGGACCAGGTCCCCCACCCTTCCCTGTCCATGACCATAGTATGGAGCGGTGTGGATGATGTGGTGAAACTACAGGCACTATAGGATTGTCAGGAAGAGTCTGACGTCAGAAGATCTACGCCACGCAGATCCCGACCTCTGCAGATCCACTCCACGCAGAACCCGACCTCTGCAGATCGACTCTACACAGAACCCGACTTCTGCAGATCCACTCCACGCAGAGCCCGACCTCTGTAGATCCGCTCCATGCAGAACCCGACCTCTGCAGATCCACTCCACGCAGAACCCGACCTCTGCAGATCCACTCAATGCAGAACCCAACCTCTGTAGATCCGCTCCACGCAGAACCCGACCTCTGCAGATCCACTCCACGCAGAACCCAACCTCTGTAGATCCGCTCCATGCAGAACCCAACCTCTGTAGATCCGCTCCATGCAGAACCCAACCTCTGTAGATCCGCTCCATGCAGAACCCAACCTCTGTAGATCCGCTCCATGCAGAACCCGACCTCTGCAGATCCACTCCACGCAGAACCCGACCTCTGCAGATCCACTCCACGCAGAACCCGACCTCTGCAGATCCACTCCACGCAGAACTCGACCTCTGCAGATCCACTCCACGCAGAACTTGACCTCTGCAGATCTGCTCCATGCAGATCCCCTGCACCACCTCACAAACAGCCCCCATATCTCTGCAAACTCCATTCATCCTCTGCACAACCTCTCATCTCATATATCTGCACCACCTCAGCACACACAGCCCCCATATCCCCGCACATACCTAGCACACCCCCTCCATATCTCTGCACACTGCCACCGCACTCCCTATATATCTCTGCATACCCTCTACATATCTCTGCATACCCCCACCACATCCCCTACATATCTCTGCATACCCCCTACATATCTCTGCATACCCCCACCACACCCCCCACATATCTCTGCACACCCCCTACATATCTCTGCACATTCCCACCACACCCCCTACATACAGTGCCTACAAGTAGTCTTCAACCCCCTGCAGATTTAGCAGGTTTGATAAGATGCAAACTTCAAACAAGAGCAGGATTTATTAACAGATGCATAAATCTTACAAACCAACAAGTTTTGTTGCTCAGTTAAATTTTAATAAATTTTCAACATAAAAGTGTGGGTCAATTATTATTCAACCCCTAGGTTTAATATTTTGTGGAATAACCCTTGTTTGCAATTACAGCTAATAATCGTCTTTATAAGACCTGATCAGGCCGGCACAGGTCTCTGGAGTTATCTTGGCCCACTCCTCCATGCAGATCTTCTCCAAGTTATCTAGGTTCTTTGGGTGTCTCATGTGGACTTTAATCTTGAGCTCCTTCCACAAGGTTTCAATTGGGTTAAGGTCAGGGGACTGACTAGGCCACTGCAACACCTTGATTTTTTCCCTCTTGAACCAGGCCTTGGTTTTCTTGGCTGTGTGCTTTGGGTTGTTGTCTTGTTGGAAGATGAAATGACGACCCATCTTAAGATCCTTGATGGAGGAGCGGAGGTTCTTGGCCAAAATCTCCAGGTAGGCCGTGCTATCCATCTTCCCATGGATGCGGACCAGATGGCCAGGCCCCTTGGCTGAGAAACAGCCCCACAGCATGATGCTGCCACCACCATGCTTGACTATAGGGATGGTATTCTTGGGTACGTATGCAGTGCCATCCAGTCTCCAAACGTCACGTGTGTGGTTGGCACCAAAGATCTCGATCTTGGTCTCATCAGACCAGAGAACCTTGAACCAGTCTGTCTCAGAGTCCTCCAAGTGATCATGAGCAAACTGTAGACGAGCCTTGACATGACGCTTTGAAAGTAAAGGTACCTTACGGGCTCGTCTGGAACGGAGACCATTGCGGTGAAGTACGTTACTTATGGTATTGACTGAAACCAATGTCCCCACTGCTATGAGATCTTCCCGGAGCTCCTTCCTTGTTGTCCTTGGGTTAGCCTTGACTCTTCGGACAAGCCTGGCCTCGGCACGGGTGGAAACTTTCAAAGGCTGTCGAGGCCGTGGAAGGCTAACAGTAGTTCCATAAGCCTTCCACTTCCGGATGATGCTCCCAACAGTGGAGACAGGTAGGCCCAACTCCTTGGAAAGGGTTTTGTACCCCTTGCCAGCCTTGTGACCCTCCACGATCTTGTCTCTGATGGCCTTGGAATGCTCCTTTGTCTTTCCCATGTTGATCAAGTATGAGTGCTGTTCACAAGTTTGGGGAGGGTCTTAATTAGTCAGAAAAGGCTGGAAAAAGAGATAATTAATCCAAACATGTGAAGCTCATTGTTCTTTGTGCCTGAAATACTTCTTAATACTTTAGGGGAACCAAACAGAACTCTGGTGGATTGAGGGGTTGAATAATAAATGACCCTCTGAATAAACTTCACAATTTAAAAAAAAAAAAAAAAAAAAAGAAATAACATTCTTTTTTGCTGCATTTCCCACTTCCAGGCTGATCTACAGTCCAAATGTCACAATGCCAAGTTATTCCGAATGTGTAAACCTGCTAAATCTGCAGGGGGTTGAATACTACTTGTAGGCACTGTATCTCTGCACACCCACTGCATATCTCTGCACATCCCCACCACACCCACTACATATCTCTGCACACCCCTACATATCTCTGCACACCCCTGTGGTGACAGGGACTCTGTCAGTACCTAGCATGGATTGTTTCTTAAAATCCAGCCAGACATGGTGATATCTTGTTTATAAACGGAGCATAAGCCCCTCATTGTTTCTTCCAGACTCTTAGGGGTACTTCACACACAGCGAGCTCGCTGCCGAGATCGCTGCTGAGTCATGCTTTTTGTGACGCAGCAGTGACCTCATTAGCGATCTCGCTGTGTGTGACACTGGATCTGGCCCCGGCTGTGAGATCGCTGCTCGTTACACACAGCCCTGGTTCGTTTTCTTCAAAGGCGCTCTCCCGCTGTGACGCACAGATCGCTGTGTGTGACAGCGAGAGAGCGACAAATGAAGCGAGCAGGAGCCGGCATCTGGCAGCTGCGGTAAGCTGTAACCAAGATAAACATCGGGTAACCAAGGTGGTTACCCGATATTTACCTTAGTTACCAGCCTCCGCAGCTCTAACGCTGCCTGTGCTGCCGGCTCCGGCTCTCTGCACATGTAGCTGCTGTACACATCGGGTTAATTAACCCGATGTGTACTGTAGCTAGGAGAGCAAGGAGCCAGCGCTAAGCAGTGTGCGCGGCTCCCTGCTCTCTGCACATATAGCTGCATTACACATCGGGTTAATTAACCCGATGTGTACTGTAGCTAGGAGAGCAAGGAGCCAGCGCTAAGCTAAGCGGTGTGCGCTGGTAACTAATGTAAACATCGGGTAACCATACCCGATGTTTACCTTAGTTACCAGTGTCCGTAGCTTCCAGACGCCGGCTACGTGCAAGCGCAGCGTCGCTTGCACGTCGCTGCTGGCTGGGGGCTGGTCACTGGTCGCTGGTGAGATCTGCCTGTTTGACAGCTCACCAGCGACCATGTAGGGATGCAGCAGCGATCCTGACCAGGTCAGATCGCTGGTCGGATCGCTGCTGCATCGCTAAAGTGTGAAGGTACCCTTAGGAGTTTAGTGTTACAGTTCTTGTTGACTCATGTAATTGCCTTGGCCAGTGAAGGTCAGACACCCAGACAAATCAATTATGCAAATCTCCCATTGTATTACTATGTGTATTGCTAGATGCGATGTAACTTAGCTGTCTCTCCCTCGTCTCTGCCAGAGATTATTACTACTAGGGATATTTTGTATACGGCTTGAAATCTAGCCAATAAGAGCCCAGTCTTATCCACCAATCGTGAAGACCACAATGGTCTGAATGGCGAGCTCAGGGGTATAAGAAGGAGGACTGTCCATTGCCCGGGTAGACTCTTGCTGCATGCTACCAATCTAGTACCTGCGGATCCGATTGGCAAGCCATAACCTGGATTATATCACTACATGGACTTCAGCATCGAATGCAAGGATTCAGCTGAGATATCAAGGACTACATAAGGAAGTACCAGCTACTAGCTTGGGACAATCCAGTCATCTGGCCACAGACTTTGCGGACCTCAGCCAGCTTCCTAAATCTGGCGTTATTCCTTGCTCGGTGGGTGCCCGCCAAAAGCGGGGTGCTGCTGGATTGGATTAATTAGCCCTGGAAGCTCTGAGGCATGGACATTCTAATCCCTGGTGAGCAGCGGAAGGGGGAGACTCTGTTGCCTGTTACATTTGTGTGTTTTGCTGGTTATGTGTTATGTGCCGTTAATTGTTTGGGGATCCAATAAAGTCTAATTATTGTGGTTCCCTCACCCTGTGTTGTCTGAGTAGTGTTACGCCCACGGGTAAGGAGGTCGGGTGTTCAGTTGGGATGAGCCCTGGGCCATGCTGTCTTTCTAAAGGCGGCCGGGCCAGAGGACGAGAGCACCCACTGACCCCCATGTCTCCACAAGAGAGCACCCACTGACCCCCGTGTCTCCACAACCCCCAACACACCCCCTACATATCTCTGCACACCCCCTACATATCTCTGCACACCCCACCACACCCATTATATATCTCTGCACATCCTAACCACACCCCTACATATCTCTGTACACCACCACCACCCCCTACATATCTCTGCACACCCCCTACATATCTCTGCACATCCCCACCACACCCCCTACATATCTCTGCACACCCCCTACATATCTCAGCACACCACCACCCCACCCCCTACAAATCTCTGCACATTCCTACCACACCCCCTACATATCTCTGCACACCCCTTACATATCTCTGCAAACCCTCTACATATTTCTGCACACCCCCACATATCTCTGCACACCTTCACCACATCCCCTACATATCTCTGCACACCCCCTACATATCTCTGCACACCTTCACCACACCCCCTACATATCTCTGCACACCCCCTACATATCTCTGCACACCTTCACCACACCCCCTACATATCTCTGCACACCCCCTACATATCTCTGCACACCTTCACCACACCCCCTACATATCTCTGCACACCCCCTATCCGGGAACGTGCAGTTTCCATTAATGGTGGATTCTTTACTACACTGGTTATGGAAGGGGATCCTATCCAGGCACGTACAGAGTGGCGGATCGCCTTTCTTCTAAGATGTTTCAGGAACCAGCACTCTCTTCTGCCCATATAACTTCTCTCAGTCAGGGCTGGTCTTAACCATTAACCCTACATGTGCCCAACTCAGTGTATGATATTTATCCAACACATTGGACCATGTAAAGGGTGCATTGTAGGACATCAGATTTTCTTCGCAGTGGTGGGGGTGTGGGGGTGGCACGGGCAGTTGTAGTCGTGGGCAGGGACGATTCCTGGCTGCTGCACAGCTATGTAATGTCAGTCCGTGCCTCGGCCACCCCCACAGTGACAGGCGACATTTTCTGGGACACCTGGACTTCTACTGCTTGTTTGCTGCCTGACGACTTCCTGGTACAGACTGTTGTGAATGTCAGTTATGCTTTGGCTGCTGGGAGGCTCCCTCTTGTGGCCAGGAATGGTTTGGACAGAGACCAGGTGTGTTGAGCAATGCGTGTTTCCATTGCTAACTCTCTGCCTATTTATACCCTGATCTGATAGCAGGCTATGCCGGATGTCAGTTGTTCCTTGTTCACCAGCCTGCTTCATCCTGCCCCAGACCACATCCACCCCAGATAAGTGCTTGGTTCTTTATTTGTTGTTTGGTTCTTTTTGCTCTTATCTGAGTTTGTCATTTTCTGTGGTTGTTGTCAGTTTATTTGCATGCAGGGATCTTCCCTCTCAGTTGCTTATCTGGGAAGCTCCCTGCAGCTATGTTTGGAGTATTGCTCTTATAAGTCCATGTGTTTGTTGCTTCTTGAATTTGTCATGGTTCCTGCTTTCTGTTCATTGGTATGACAAGAGCGCCTGGTATAGGACAGAGTTCAGATCTAGTGATCTGAGCGCTTTTTTGTACTATCAGGTTGTTGGATTTTTGCAGGGTTTTTCTCTGGCCACCATCAGTCCCTTTCCTGTCTTGTCCTATTTAGTCAGTAGGGCCTCACCTTTTGCTAATCCTATCATCTATCTGTGTATTGTGTTTTCCTATATCACCGCAGTCTTTGAATTTGGGGGGCTTGCTATACCTTTGCGGTCTATTTCTGAGGCAGAGAGTTATTCATCTTTCCTTCCTTTAGGATAGCTAGTTCTCCGGCTGGGTTCGCGGTGCACAGGAACCCCTCGGCTACTTCTAGTTGTGATGGTTAGTAAGGGATGGCGGCCAGATTAGTTGCCAATGCTCTTGTCACCTTTTACCAGTGATTTATGGTGGTCTTCCATGGTTCCGGATCATAGTACATCCGGCCAACAAATTTAAAGGGTACTCTTAAGAAGGAGAAAACAAAAAAAATGCTGAGATTTTTTTTTTGTGTGTGTTTTTCCTCTTTTTCTTTGGCTTCCGTGGAAGATTTCTTTTTTCTAGCATGGATGAATTGGGTGAGCGTGTTGCTCATCTTGATGCTAAGGTTCGTCGTCTAGAGTCTTATCTTGCACAGACTCCCCTTGCAGAGCCTAAAATTCCTGTTCCTGAATTTTTTTCGGTAGATAGGTCGAGATTTTTGAGCTTCAGGAATAATTGTAAATTATTTTTTGACCTGCACCCTAAGTCCTCAGGGAATCCCGTACAGCAGGTTAAGATTGTCATCTCCTTACTGCGTGGTGACCCTCAGGACTGGGCCTTCTCTTTAGCGTCTGATGATCCGATTCTCAGTGATGTGGACTCCTTTTTTCAGGCCTTGGGATTATTATATGACGAACCCAATATTGTGGACCAAGCAGAAAAGGTCTTGTTGTCCTTAACTCAGGGTTTGGATTCTGCAGAAACGTTTTGTCAGAAATTTCGAAAGTGGGCGGTCCTTACCAAATGGAATGATGATGCGCTTGCGGCTCTTTTTCGGAAGGGTATTGCTGATGCTGTGAAGGATGTAATGGTGGGATTCCCCATCCCTTCTGGTCTTGATGCCTCTATGACCTTGGCCATTCAGATTGATAGGCGTTTACGTGAGCGCAGGAAGATACCTGCTGATTTTGTGCCTGTGGAACAGCCTTTGGAGCCTATGGAGTGTGATGGGGTCCTTTCTAATGCTAGTCGGCAGGGGTTCAGACGGAAGAATAGACTGTGCTTCTATTGTGGAGACGCTTCTCATAACATCTCTGTCTGCCCTAAACGTGAAAGGAGATTGGCTACTTCTGTTACTGTGGGTTCTTTGCAACCAAAGTTTCTTTTGTCTGTCACATTGATTTGCTCATTGTCTTCCTTTTCTGCATTTGCCTTTGTGGACTCAGGGGCAGCGCTCAATTTGATGGATTTTGGGTTTGCTAGGGATTGTGGTTTCCCCATGGTTCCTTTGCAAACTCCTATTCCTTTAAGGGGCATTGATGCTACCCCTTTGGCAGAAAATAAAACCCAATTTTGGACCCAGGTGCCTATGAGAGTTGCACCAGCGCATCAGGAAACGTGTAGATTTTTAGTATTGCATGATCTACAGGATACCTTGGTACTGGGATTTCCGTGGTTGCAGACCCATAATCCGGTTCTTGACTGGAGATCCTTGTCGGTAGCTAGTTGGGGTTGTCAAGGTTTGCATCAGGTCCTTTCCGTGTCGTCCACGTCTGCTCAGGCAGTTGATGTTCCGGCTTTCTTGTCTGATTTCCGTGATGTATTTAATAACCAGGAATCTGATTCTCTGCCCCCACACCGGGACTGTGACTGTGCCATTGAGTTGGTGCCCGGTTGTAAATTTCCCAAGGGGCGGATTTTCAACTTGTCTGTGCCCGAACATGATGCCATGCGGTCATACATCAGGGAATCATTGGAGAAGGGGCACATTCGGCCCTCATCTTCTCCTTTGGGTGCCGGCTTCTTCTTTGTTGCTAAGAAAGATGGGTCGTTGAGGCCTTGTATTGATTACCGTCTTCTTAATAAAATTACGGTCAAATATCAGTACCCTTTGCGTCTGATGTCTGATCTTTTCTCTAGAGTGAAGAGTCCCAAATGGTTTACGAAACTGGATCTTAAGGGTGCGTATAATCTCATCCTCAGACCAACGGTCAGACTGAAAGGGCTAACCAGACCCTGGAGACCTATTTATGGTGTTTTGTTTCTGCGGATCAGGATGATTGGATTTCGTTTTTGCCTTTGGCTGAATTTGCCCTTAACAATAGAGCTAGCTCTACCACATTGGTGTTCCCATTTTTCTGCAATTTTGGGTATCACCCCAGGTTCCTCTCAGGGCAGCTTGAGGCTCCTGACTGTCCGGGGGTGGATTCGGTGGTAAACAGAATGCAGCAGATTTGGGGGCAGGTAGTGGATAAATTGTTTCAGTCCCAAGAAACTGCCCAAAAGTTTGCCAACCGGCGTCGGACTGTTGGTCCCTGGTTTAAAGTGGGGGACATGGTGTGGTTGTCCTCTAAAAATATTCCTATGAGAGTTCCATCTCCTAAATTTAAGCCCAGATTTATTGGACCTTATAAGATTTCGGAGATTATCAACCCTGTATCTTTCCGTTTGACTCTGCCTGTGTCATTTAAGATTCACAATGTCTTCCATAAGTCCTTGTTGAAGAAACATGTGGAGCCAGCAGTTCCTGCAGCAGCGCCTCCTGACCCTGTTTTGGTACAAGGGGATCTGGAGGATGAGGTTGAAAAACGTCTGGATTCCCATCGGAGTAGGCGAAAGCTTCAATACCTTGTGAAATGGAAGGGTTATGGGCAGGAGGATAACTCTTGGGTTGTGGCTTCTGACATTCATGCGGACAGGTTGGTTCTCGCCTTCCATTATGCTCATCCTGAGCGACCCGGTGGCGTTGGTGAGGGTTCGATGATCCCTCCTCAAGGAGGGGTATTGTTGTGAATGTTAGTTATGTTTTTGCCGCTGTGAGGCTCCCTCTTGTGGCCAAAAATGGTTTGGACAGAGACCAGGTGTGCTGGAGCAATGGGCATTTCCATTGCTAACTCTCTGCCTATTTAAACCCTGGTCTGATAGCAGGCTATGCCGGATGTCATTTGTTCTTTGTTCACCAGCCTGCTTCATCCTGCTCCAGACCACATCTACCCCAGATAAGTGCTTGGCTCTTTATTTGTTGCTTTTTGCTCTTATCTGAGTTTGTCATTTGCTGTGGTTGTAGTCGTTGTAGTAGTTTATTTGCATGCAGTGATCTTCCCTCTCAGTTGCTTTCCTGTCCTTTCCTATTTTAGTCAGTGGGGGCCTCACCTTTTGCTAATCCTGTCATCTATCTGTGTATTGTGTTTTCCTATATCACCGCAGTCTTTGAATGTGGGGGGCTTGCTATTCTTGTCTATTTTCTGAGGCAGAGAGTTATTCATCTTTCCTTCCGTTAGGATAGTTAGTTCTCCGGCTGGGTTCGCGGTGCACAGGATGTTAGTTCACCCCTCGGCTACTTCTAGTGTTGATGGTTAGTAAGGGGATGGCAGCCAGATTATTTGCCAATTCTCTTGTCACCTTTTACCAGTGATTTATGGTGGTCTTCCATGGTTCCGGATCATAACAACAGACCCTGTCTCCTGCTTTACACCTGGACTTGTTCTGCTAGCTGCCTGAGGACTTCCTGGTACAGATTTTCTCTCCTGCTTTACACCTGGACTTCTCCTGCTCGCTGCCTGAGGACTTCCTGGTACAGACCCTCTCTCTTGCTTTACACCTGGACTTGTTCTGCTAGCTGCCTGAGGACTTCCTGGTACAGATTTTCTCTCCTGCTTTACACCTGGACTTCTCCTGCTCGCTGCCTGAGGACTTCCTGGTACAGACCCTCTCTCTTGCTTTACACCTGGACTTCTCCTGTTCGCTGCCTGAGGACTTCCTGGTACAGACCCTCTTTCCTACTTTACACCTGGACTTCTCCTGCTCACTGAATGAGGACTTCCTGGTACAGACCCTCTCTCTTGCTTTACACCTGGACTTCTCCTGTTCGCTGCCTGAGGACTTCCTGGTACAGATCATCAATACAGAAGAAGAATAAGACCGCACCAATGCTGATGTCTTTTTCCGGATAATCTTTATTCCATAAACTCGGTTAAAAGGTGTTGTAAAATCAGCGGGTGGAGGAGACCTGGATGCGGCCCCTCACTATGGACGACGGCCGTTTCGCCTGTGATTAGGCTTCCACGGGTCCATAGTGGACCCGTGGAAGCCTAATCACAGGCGAAACGGCCGTCGTCCATAGTGAGGGGCCGCATCCAGGTCTCCTCCACCCGCTGATTTTACAACACCTTTTAACCGAGTTTATGGAATAAAGATTAGCCGGAAAAAGACATCAGCATTGGTGCGGTCTTATTCTTCTTCTGTATTGATGAACTGAACTGACTTTTGCTGTTTGGACCTGCACGCTGATCCGGCTTCCAACAAGGACGTTTGGTGCTATATTCCTTACCCTCCAGTGATCCCAGGTGTGATAGGCGTGTATGGGTGGTGCAGGACTGTGTTCTCTTGGATTCACTTCCTGGTACAGACCCTCTCTCCTGCTTTACACCTGGACTTCTCCTGTTCGCTGCCTGAGGACTTCCTGGTACAGACCCTCTCTTTTGATTTACACCTGGACTTCTACTGCTCGCTGCCTGAGGACTTCCTGGTACAGACCCTCTCTCCTGCTTTACACCTGGACTTCTCCTGCTCGCTGCCTGAGGACTTCCTGGTACAGACCCTCTCTCTTGCTTTACAGCTGGACTTCTCCTGCTCGCTGCCTGAGTACTTCCTGGTACAGACCCTCACTTTTGCTTTACACCTATACTTCTACTGCTCACTGCCAGAGGACTTCCTGGTACAGACCCTCTCTCTTGTTTTACACCTGGACTTGTCCTGCTAGCTGCCTGAGGACTTCCTGGTATAGACCCTCTCTTTTACTTTACACCTGGACTTCTAATGCGCACTGCCTGAGGACTTCCTGGTACAGACCCTCTCTCATGCTTGTCCTGCTCACTGCCTGAGGATTTCCTGGTACAAACCCTCTCTCATGCTTGTCCTGCTCACTGCCTGAGGACTTCCTGGTACAGACCCTCTCTCATGCTTGTCCTGCTCACTGCCTGAGGACTTTCTGGTACAGACCCTCTCTCATGCTTGTCCTGCTCACTGCCTGAGGACTTCCTGGTACAGACCCTCTCTCATGCTTGTCCTGCTCACTGCCTGAGGACTTTCTGGTACAGACCCTCTCTCATGCTTGTCCTGCTCACTGCCTGAGGACTTCCTGGTACAGACCCTCTCTCATGCTTGTCCTGCTCACTGCCTGAGGACGTCCTGGTACAGACTCTCTCTCTTGCTTTACACCTGGACTTCTCCTGTTCGCTGCCTGAGGACTTCCTGGTACAGACCCTCTCTCTTGCTTTACACCTGGACTTCTCCTGTTCGCTGCCTGAGGACTTCCTGGTACAGATCATCAATACAGAAGAAGAATAAGACCGCACCAATGCTGATGTCTTTTTCCGGATAATCTTTATTCCATAAACTCGGTTAAAAGGTGTTGTAAAATCAGCGGGTGGAGGAGACCTGGATGCGGCCCCTCACTATGGACGACGGCCGTTTCGCCTGTGATTAGGCTTCCACGGGTCCATAGTGGACCCGTGGAAGCCTAATCACAGGCGAAACGGCCGTCGTCCATAGTGAGGGGCCGCATCCAGGTCTCCTCCACCCGCTGATTTTACAACACCTTTTAACCGAGTTTATGGAATAAAGATTAGCCGGAAAAAGACATCAGCATTGGTGCGGTCTTATTCTTCTTCTGTATTGATGAACTGAACTGACTTTTGCTGTTTGGACCTGCACGCTGATCCGGCTTCCAACAAGGACGTTTGGTGCTATATTCCTTACCCTCCAGTGATCCCAGGTGTGATAGGCGTGTATGGGTGGTGCAGGACTGTGTTCTCTTGGATTCACTTCCTGGTACAGACCCTCTCTCCTGCTTTACACCTGGACTTCTCCTGTTCGCTGCCTGAGGACTTCCTGGTACAGACCCTCTCTTTTGATTTACACCTGGACTTCTACTGCTCGCTGCCTGAGGACTTCCTGGTACAGACCCTCTCTCCTGCTTTACACCTGGACTTCTCCTGCTCGCTGCCTGAGGACTTCCTGGTACAGACCCTCTCTCTTGCTTTACAGCTGGACTTCTCCTGCTCGCTGCCTGAGTACTTCCTGGTACAGACCCTCACTTTTGCTTTACACCTATACTTCTACTGCTCACTGCCAGAGGACTTCCTGGTACAGACCCTCTCTCTTGTTTTACACCTGGACTTGTCCTGCTAGCTGCCTGAGGACTTCCTGGTATAGACCCTCTCTTTTACTTTACACCTGGACTTCTAATGCGCACTGCCTGAGGACTTCCTGGTACAGACCCTCTCTCATGCTTGTCCTGCTCACTGCCTGAGGATTTCCTGGTACAAACCCTCTCTCATGCTTGTCCTGCTCACTGCCTGAGGACTTCCTGGTACAGACCCTCTCTCATGCTTGTCCTGCTCACTGCCTGAGGACTTTCTGGTACAGACCCTCTCTCATGCTTGTCCTGCTCACTGCCTGAGGACTTCCTGGTACAGACCCTCTCTCATGCTTGTCCTGCTCACTGCCTGAGGACTTTCTGGTACAGACCCTCTCTCATGCTTGTCCTGCTCACTGCCTGAGGACTTCCTGGTACAGACCCTCTCTCATGCTTGTCCTGCTCACTGCCTGAGGACGTCCTGGTACAGACTCTCTCTCTTGCTTTACACCTGGACTTCTCCTGTTCGCTGCCTGAGGACTTCCTGGTACAGACCCTCTCTCTTACTTTACACCTGGACTGCTGCTCGCTGCCTGAGGACTTCCTGGTACAGACCCTCTCTCTTGCTTTACACCTGGACTTGTTCTGCTAGCTGCCTGAGGACTTCCTGGTACAGACCCTCTCTCCTGCTTTACACCTGGACTTGTCCTGCTCGCTGCCTGAGGACTTCCTGGTACAGACCCTCTCTCTTGCTTTACAGCTGGACTTCTCCTGCTCGCTGCCTGAGGACTTCCTGGTACAGACCCTCTCGCTTGCTTTACACCTGGATTTCTCCTGCTAGCTGCCTGAGGACTTCCTGGTACAGACCCTCTCTCTTACTTTACACCTGGACTTCTCCTGCTCGCTGAATGAGGACTTCCTGGTACAGACCCTCTCTCTTGCTTTACACCTGGACTTCTCCTGCTCGCTGCCTGAGTACTTCCTGGTACAGACCCTCTCTCTTGCTTTACACCTGGACTTGTCCTGCTCGCTGCCTGAGTACTTCCTGGTACGGACCCTCTCTCCTGCTTTACACCTGGACTTGTCCTGCTCGCTGCCTGAGGACTTCCTGGTACAGACCCTCTCTCTTGCTTTACACCTGGACTTCTCCTGCTCGCTGCCTGAGGACTTCCTGGTACAGACCCTCTCTCTTACTTTACACCTGGACTTCTACTGCTTGCTGCCTGAGGACTTCCTGGTACAGACCCTCTCTCCTGCTTTACACCTGGACTTCTCCTGCTCGCTGCCTGAGGACTTCCTGGTACAGACCCTCTCTCTTACTTTACACCTGGACTTCTACTGCTTGCTGCCTGAGGACTTCCTGGTACAGACCCTCTCTCTTACTTTACACCTGGACTTCTCCTGCTCGCTGCCTGAGGACTTCCTGGTACAGACCCTCTCTCTTACTTTACACCTGGACTTCTACTGCTTGCTGCCTGAGGACTTCCTGGTACAGACCCTCTCTCCTGCTTTACAGCTGGACTTCTACTGCTCACTGCCTGAGGACTTCCTGGTACAGACCCTGTCTCCTGCTTTACACCTGGACTTCTCCTGCTAGCTGCCTGAGGACTTCCTGGTACAGACCCTCTCTCTTACTTTACACCTGGACTTCTACTGCTTGCTGCCTGAGGACTTCCTGGTACAGACCCTCTCGCTTGCTTTACACCTGGACTTCTACTGCTTGCTGCCTGAGGACTTCCTGGTACAGACCCTCTCTCTTACTTTACACCTGGACTTGTCCTGCTCGCTGCCTGAGGACTTCCTGGTACAGACCCTCTCTCTTACTTTACACCTGGACTTCTACTGCTTGCTGCCTGAGGACTTCCTGGTACAGACCCTCTCTCTTACTTTACACCTGGACTTCTCCTGCTCGCTGCCTGAGGACTTCCTGGTACAGACCCTCTCTCTTACTTTACACCTGGACTTCTACTGCTTGCTGCCTGAGGACTTCCTGGTACAGACCCTCTCTCCTGCTTTACAGCTGGACTTCTACTGCTCACTGCCTGAGGACTTCCTGGTACAGACCCTGTCTCCTGCTTTACACCTGGACTTCTCCTGCTAGCTGCCTGAGGACTTCCTGGTACAGACCCTCTCTCTTACTTTACACCTGGACTTCTACTGCTTGCTGCCTGAGGACTTCCTGGTACAGACCCTCTCGCTTGCTTTACACCTGGACTTCTACTGCTTGCTGCCTGAGGACTTCCTGGTACAGACCCTCTCTCTTACTTTACACCTGGACTTGTCCTGCTCGCTGCCTGAGGACTTCCTGGTACAGACCCTCTCTCATGCTTCTCCTGCTCGCTGCCTGAGGACTTCCTGGTACAGACCCTCTCTCATGCTTCTCCTGCTCGCTGCCTGAGGACTTCCTGGTACAGACCCTCTCTCATGCTTCTCCTGCTCGCTGCCTGAGGACTTCCTGGTACGGACCCTCTCTCCTGCTTTACACCTGGACTTCTCCTGTTCGCTGCCTGAGGACTTCCTGGTACGGACCCTCTCTCCTGCTTTACACCTGGACTTCTCCTGCTCGCTGCCTGAGGACTTCCTGGTACGGACCCTCTCTCCTGCTTTACACCTGGACTTCTCCTGTTCACTGCCTGAGGACTTCCTGGTACAGACCCTCTCTCCTGCTTTACCCCTGGACTTCTCCTGCTCGCTGCCTGAGGACTTCCTGGCACAATCTCTGTCTCTTGATTCGGACCCTTTGTCTTTCCCACCCAGTGACTCCTGGTCTCACTCCCCTGTGGAGTAGGGGGCTTTCAGGTGTTTTCCTAACACCAACCCTGAGCCTTAGGCTCCATACCTCCAGTAGTCTTCACACCTGGGATTTTCTGGGTCCAGGATGCCAGAAGCGGGCCCGCCTGGTGTGGAAGGCCAGATCCCTACATACTCTCTTTACTCTGCCCTCACACTCTCTGACTTTCCAACATGGCTGCAGCCTCTGCTCTGTCTCCACCCACATTAACTATTAATTATCCTACCAAGTACCTGTAACACAATAAGCGAAAATAAGGTGGCAACATTACATTATAAAACATCCTAGAACCTTCATAACACACTCCCTAAAGGACCCCATCACATGAATATTTACAACCTCTACACATATAAGGCAATGCAGGGTGTGTGCAGGAAAGCTCTGACCATAGGTCTCCTCCTACAGGGGCAGCAGTTCCACTCCCTCACAGCATTGTCAGCACAGGACTGATGAGTATTGTTAGTGAAGTATCTGCATCTGCTCCACTTTATGGGGCCACAATGAGACCTGCTCAGAGGATCCACCGAGCTGCTGACGCCCTGTCTCTGCCACTGTCTCTGCTGCTGGCGCCCTGTCTCTGCCGCTGGCGCCCTGTCTCTGCCACTGGCGCCCTGTCTCTGCCGCTGGTGCCCTGTCTCTGCCGCTGATGCCCTGTCTCTGCTGCTGACGCCCTGTCTCTGCCACTGATGCCTTGTCTCTGCCGCTGATGCCCTGTCTCTGCCGCTGGCGCCCTGTCTCTGCCGCTGGCGCCCTGTCTCTGCCGCTGGCGCCCTGTCTCTGCCGCTGATGCCCTGTCTCTGCCGCTGGCGCCCTGTCTCTGCTGCTGATGCCCTGTCTCTGCTGCTGTCCCTGCTGCTGGCGCTCTGTCTCTGCCGCTGGCGCCCTGTCTCTGCTGCTGATGCCCAGTCTCTGCTGCTGTCCCTGCTGCTGGCGCTCTGTCTCTGCCGCTGGCGCCCTGTCTCTGCCGCTGGCGCCCTGTCTCTGCTGCTGCCCTGTCTCTGCCGCTGATGTCCTGTCTCTGCCGCTGATGCCCTGTCTCTGCCGCTGATGCCCTGTTTCTGCCGCTGATGCCCTGTCTCTGCCGCTGATGCCCTGTCTCTGCCGCTGATGCCCTGTCTCTGCCGCTGATGCCCTGTCTCTGCCGCTGATGCCCTGTCTCTGCTGCTGTCCCTGCTGCTGACGCTCTGTCTCTGCCGCTGATGCCCTGTCTCTGCTGCTGTCCCTGCTGCTGACGCTCTGTCTCTGCTGCTGGCGCCCTGTCTCTGCTGCTGGCGCCCTGTCTCTGCTGCTGGCGCCCTGTTTCTGCTGCTGTCTCTGCTGCTGTCTCTGCTGCAGTCTCTGCTGCTGGCGCCCTGTCTCTGCTGCAGTCTCTGCTGCTGTCTCTGCTGCAGTCTCTGCTGCTGACACCCTGTCTCTGCTGCAGTCTTTGCTGCAGTCTCTGCTGCTGTCTCTGCTGCCCTCCCTGCATTGCTTCATGTCTCTGCTGCAGTCTCTGCTGCCCTCCCCGCATTGCTTCATGTCTCCTCTGCTGTTTTTCTTCCTCTGCTGATTTCCAGGAATCGTTCAGGCTTTCACTTTCCTCCTGACTCAGACTTTGAGCTATTTCCCCCCCGCACATTGTATGAGGATTGTCCCTGCAGCGACACTGACTGACTGCGGAGACTCATGGGAAAATCAGGGCCAAAGCCACCAATGTGTGAACAGCGGCTGACAGGCACCAAGTGAAGTAATAGCCTCATCTCATCAATTCCATCCATCATCAGCAGGAGGTGCTAAACCTGTCCTGTCTGCACACAGAGCTATGGCGGGGGCTTCACACACAAGGGGGGTCTAGAGCCAGGACCAGGTCCCCCACCCTTCCCTGTCCATGACCATAGTATGGAGCGGTGTGGATGATGCGGTGAAACTCCAGGCTCTATAGGATTGTCAGGAAGAGTCCGACGTCAGAAGATCTACGCCACGCAGAACCCGACCTCTGCAGATCCACTCCACGCAGAGCCCGACCTCTGCAGATCCACTCCATGCAGAACCCGACCTATGCAGATCCACTCCACGCAGAACACAACCTCTGCAGATCTACGCCACGCAGAGTCTGACGTCTACAGATCCACTCCACGCAGGGCCCGACCTCTGCAGATCCACTCCTTGTGGAGCACGACCTCTGCAGATCCACTCCACGCAGAGCCCAACCTCTGCAGATCCACTCCATGCAGAGCCCGACCTCTACAGATCCACTCCGCACAGAGCCCGACCTCTGCAGATCCACTCCATGCAGAGCCCGACCTCAGTAGATCCACTCCTTGTGGAGCACGACCTCTGCCGATCCACTCCACGCAGAGTGTCGCGGGCGGAGGAGGGGACGCCGCGCTCTCCCACTGCTCGGGTCCGGCTGCCGCGGCCTGCTGCTGCTCGGTGGCTCGAGCGATGGGCCGGATCCCGGGGACTCTAGCGGCGCTCCTCGCCCGTGAGTGAAAGGGGTTTGGTTGTTGGGATAGTTTATTGCCCGTGACGCCACCCACGGTTGTGGTGATTGAGTGTACACCACCGCTGCTCTGGCTGGGGATCCCGGGAGTGATCCGGGAACACAGGGGCGTGGGTCACTCACCAGCTCCTCCATCATGGCCTCCATTCCATACACTCGCGCAACAGCAGCTATCGCCTCCACCTCCGCGGTCCACTGCTCCATCAGTCTGCAGATCTGGCTCCGGTAGTGACGGCAGATCCCCGCCGTCCGGGCCCTCAGCCATGCCGCTGTCCCGGGCACCAGCTCGGTAGCCTCCGCATAACTAGGTGGGGCGGACATTCCTTGCCAGGGTCGGCGGACCGTGGGGTCTCAGCGTTTCTGTTTGTACCGCCACACTCACATGCGTCCAGCCGCCATCGCGTCCCCCTTAGCTTCTCTCCGGCCCCTCCTCTATCGGGGCGAGGTTTTCGCCTTCGCGCCTCTGCTACTCGAGAAGACGCTCGAGCGGGAACTCTTCGTGCCAAAGATGGCGACTTCTAAAATTTTTCGGCCGGACACCTCCGGCGGTAACAAGGCGCACCTCTACCCAACGGCAGAGCGGTAAGATCCTGTTCGTGACGCCAAGTTGTCGTGGGTGGAGGAGGGGACGCCGCGCTCTCCCACTGCTCGGGTCCGGCTGCCGCGTCTGCCGCAGCCTGCTGCTGCTCGGTGGCTCGAGCGATGGGCCGGATCCCGGGGACTCTAGCGGCGCTCCTCGCCCGTGAGTGAAAGGGGTTTGGTTGTTGGGATAGTTTATTGTCCGTGACGCCACCCACGGTTGTGGTGATTGAGTGTACACCACTGCTGCTCTGGCTGGGGATCCCGGGAATGATGGTATGGAGCAGCCAGTTGTGGTTTTGCCCCTCCGTGGGTAGGGGGTTTGGTGGTCCCGGGGCCCAGTGATGGGGTTGGGATGGTGGACAGGCGGGTTATGGGGCCTGTGGAGGTGCAGGGGCAGCGCTGTGCCGCACGGCACGGAGGTACTCACTCAGCCAGTAAACACGACACAGTTCTCGGTAAACAAACGGCTGGTTGGACGGGTCCCTCGGACGGTTACGGTGCTGATGTTCCCTGCAGTTGACGGTGACGGTCTCTTCCCTGCACCTATGTGTAGTTGTTTGGTAGCGATGGGTTCCCACCGGTAACCCACTCCCCAGCTTGGATATGAGCCGGAGGAGCTCCACTCTTGCCCGCAGGCGCTGGCCCTGGGAAACTGGTGCCTTGGCAGTGGCAGTGTCTCTCCTTAATGGTCGGACTGTTGCCTTCAAACGGGACTTGGTTGTTGGGAGACAGTCGTCCCCTTCACTGACGGATTTGGCAAATTATGGCGACTCCTAGCCTTGCCGGGATCCGAAAGGCCCCTGCCCTGGTGCTGACTGTTCTTCGTATACCGCTCCGGTACCGCCGGGTCACTACCCGTCCACGGTCCTTTCGGCAACCTCCGAGCAGCCTCTCCTGCAGTCACCGCCGTCTGCCAACCTTGCTGTCTCAGTCCGGGGCACACACCCGGACCAACTTCAGGCTTCTTGCTGTCACTTTCTCTGTCACTTTCAACTCTCCTCTTACTCTCCCTGTTTACTCCTTCACTTCGCTAGCTTAACTCTTCACTCAAGCTCTGCCTGAGCTAAACTGCCTGGTTTTCCCGCCTCCAGAGCTGTGAACTCCTCGGTGGGCGGAGCCAACTGCCTGGCCCACCCCCTGGTGTGAACACCAGCCCATGGAGGAAGGCAACAAGGATTTTAGTTTTGACCTTGTGTGTACCTGCAGTGAATGTGGGGTGCGTGTGGTGTTGTGACCTGTGACCCCTGGCTTGCCCAGGGCGTCACAAGAGCATGACCTCTGCAGATCCACTCCACGCAGAGCCCGACCTCTACAGATCCACTCCACGCAGAGCCCGACCTCTGCAGATCCATTCCACGCAGAGCCCGACCTCTGCAGATCCACTCCACACAGAGCACGACCTCTGTAGATCCACTCCACGCAGAGCCTGACCTCTGCAGATCCACTCCACGCAGAGCCTGACCTCTGCAGATCCACTCCACGCAGAGCCTGACCTCTGCAGATCCACTCCACGCAGAGCCCGACCTCTGCAGATCCACTCTTTGTAGAGCCCGACCTCTGCAGATCCACTCCTTGTAGAGCCCGACCTCTGCAGATCCACTCCACGCAGAGCCCGACCTCTGTAGATCCACTCCACGCAGAGCCTGACCTCTGCAGATCCACTCCACGCAGAGCCCGACCTCTGCAGATCCATTCCACGCAGAGCCCGACCTCTGCAGATCCACTCCACACAGAGCACGACCTCTGTAGATCCACTCCACGCAGAGCCTGACCTCTGCAGATCCACTCCACGCAGAGCCTGACCTCTGCAGATCCACTCCACGCAGAGCCTGACCTCTGCAGATCCACTCCACGCAGAGCCCGACCTCTGCAGATCCACTCTTTGTAGAGCCCGACCTCTGCAGATCCACTCCTTGTAGAGCCCGACCTCTGCAGATCCACTCCACGCAGAGCCCGACCTCTGTAGATCCACTCCACGCAGAGCCTGACCTCTGCAGATCCACTCCACGCAGAGCCCGACCTCTACAGATCCACTCCACGCAGAGCCCGACCTCTGCAGATCCACTCCACGCAGAGCCCGACCTCTGCAGATCCACTCCACGCAGAGCCCGACCTCTGCAGATCCACTCCACGCAGAGCCCGACCTCTGCAGATCCACTCCACGCAGAGCCCGAGCTCTGCAGATACACTCCACGCAGAGCCCGACCTCTGCAGATCCACTCCACGCAGAGCCCGAGCTCTGCAGATCCACTCCACGCAGAGCCCGAGCTCTGCAGATCCACTCCACGCAGAGCCCGACCTCTGCAGATCCACTCCACGCAGAACCCGACCTCTGCAGATCCACTCCACGCAGAGCCCGAGCTCTGCAGATCCACTCCACGCAGAGCCCAAGCTCTGCAGATCCACTCCACGCAGAGCCCGAGCTCTGCAGATCCACTCCACGCAGAGCCCGAGCTCTGCAGATCCACTCCACGCAGAGCCCGAGCTCTGCAGATCCACTCCACGCAGAGCCCGAGCTCTGCAGATCCACTCCACGTAGAGCCCGAGCTCTGCAGATCCACTCCACGCAGAGCCCGAGCTCTGCAGATCCACTCCACGCAGAGCCCGACCTCTGCAGATCCACTCCACGCAGAACCCGACCTCTGCAGATCCACTCCACGCAGAGCCCGACCTCTGCAGATCCACTCCACGCAGAACCCGGCCTCTGCAGATCCACTCCACGCAGAGCCCGGCCTCTGCAGATCCACTCCACGCAGAGCCCGAGCTCTGCAGATCCACTGCACGCAGAACCCGGCCTCTGCAGATCCACTCCACGCAGAGCCCGACCTCTGCAGATCCACTCCACGCAGAGCCCGACCTCTGCAGATCCACTCCACGCAGAGCCCGACCTCTGCAGATCCACTCCACGCAGAGCCCGACCTCTGCAGATCCACTCCACGCAGAGCCCGACCTCTGCAGATCCACTCCACGCAGAGCCCGACCTCTGCAGATCCACTCCACGCAGAGCCCGACCTCTGCAGATCCACTCCACGCACAGCCCGACCTCTGCAGATCCACTCCATGCAGAGCCCGACCTCTGCAGATCCACTCCACGCAGAGCCCGACCTCTGCAGATCCACTCCACGCAGAGCCCGACCTCTGCAGATCCACTCCATGCACAGCCCGACCTCTGCAGATCCACTCCACGCAGAGCCCGACCTCTGCAGATCCACTCCACGCAGAGCCCGACCTCTGCAGATCCACTCCACGCAGAGCCCGACCTCTGCAGATCCACTCCACGCAGAGCCCGACCTCTGCAGATCCACTCCACGCAGAGCCCGACCTCTGCAGATCCACTCCATGCAGAGCCCGACCTCTGGATGTAGGAGTTATCAGATGTAGGGTGAGAACGCGCCGTCGTTGTGGAATTATTCACCGCCGTTCTAAACAAATCCGATCGTTCCGCTGACATGGAACGTCGGAGATGGTCCTGTGGTTCGGACGGTGTCTTTATACAATATATCGGCCGCACTGCACAGACCGCGATCCCGCAGGAACGGTCATACACACAACACTAGGAATGGGCTATAATACAGAGACTTTCTCCACATCTCACCGGCAATCATAAAGGGGATATGAATGTGATTAACGGTACGTCCTGCAACAAATAAACCGTGATGTATAAAGCAGAAATCATCCTATTGGATATATAAACTGCGGTGAATGCTGCGGGAGATCAGGTCCAGTTCACACGTTGCGGTGTTTTCATGTCGGCGATCGTTTCACAGCTGCACTCACCTTCCTTTCTCTCTGCTTTATTTGGCCTTTTGATCCCTTTGGGCTTCTGTAGAAACCTCCTTCTAGTCAGTCCTCTGTCGTTGCTATTCTTTATAGCGGATCAGCTTCTGTCTCATCATTTATTATTTATTTTTATTGCTTTTTTCAATTTGGGCAATAAAAATGCAAACATTTTCTTTTTTAATATTTTTACATTTCTGATGTTATATCAAGTGTCATGTGGCTCGTCAGGTTGATTGGTGACTCCGTCCGCCACATATGGATGGGTATATATGAGCCCAGTATACTATCTATAGCCTGTATATATTTATATATATTTTCCAGACACCTGAAGAAGGCAGGATGCAGGCGAAACGCGTTGTGTTCTTAATGCCATTTTATTTTCTTTTTCTGGTATGATGGAAGCGCACTCCCCTGGTGTCTCCACCCTCATGACGCCATGACGAGACTCCCGTGGAGGAATCTCCATCGCCCACCAGGTCGGCTGCACCCATTGAATTTATTTCATGCATTTTTAGGCGTTTGGCCCAAATATGCATCGCTCCGTCAGGGGAGAAATCCTTGTTTTCTATTTCACTCTCTTTTTTAACCTCACTACGCTCAGAAAGCGCCACCTTCTCTTCTTTTTCCTTAGGGGAATTCCTCTATTGCTATGTTATGAATTTTCTTTTAATAAAGACATAACCACAATAACCTGATTGTAGCTGCAGCCGGAGCTGTACTGGGATTGCAGCACTAGGTCACGCCATGACATTACTGTAACACCTCAGGAACACCAGGGGGCGTCACACACATGTACATCAGTAATATCTACACAAGACAATGTTTATAAACTCTCAATTATTTTTTGTGTGTATACACTGATGAGCAACGTCCCGTAGATAAATGGTGAATTACTCTGATTAATTACAGTGAGGAGCAAAAGGGTAACAATGTTTTGACCTTGTGACTTTCAGGCTCCATATCTCTCCTTCCACCTGGTCACGACCTCACAAGATGCAGTTTGGCAATCTTCTTGGCTGAGAGATCGCTATCAATGAGCTGGATGATGCGGCTTCTCTTCTCTTGGGAAATTTTCTTCATGGCTGCTCGATTCGAAAAATGACTTTCACTTGTAATCAACCTAATAACACACTGAGCTACTAGGGAATGTGAGAACAGGTTGTGATTTGTAGTATATGGGAAGAAAAAGATTATTCCACCACCAGGAGCAAAACAGTAACAATACAGTGACATGGCTAGGTCCTTCCGGAGGAATATCTGGCTATTTTCTGTGTCGATTGTCTTGTTGGTCTACTAGGCATTGCTCCCACCTGGCCAGAATCCTACTCCACACTGATGAGGGGCAATACCCCAAAACAGCTGTCTGTGGATGGATACCTGACCTTGGTATTTCCCTTGTCATATCTTTAAACTCATCAAGAGTTGAATATTGACCAAAAGGTCCACTTAATATGGTGGTTATCGTGGTCTCCTAAAAAGAGCCACTCCTTGGCTAGGTCCTTCTCGGAGGGAAATCTGGCTATTATCCGTGTCGAGACTCCTAAAGGCCACTTTACACACAGAGATAAATCTGCGGCAGATCTGTGGTTGCAGTGAAATTGTGGACAATCAGTGCCAGGTTTGTGGCTGTGTACAAATGGAACAATATGTCCATGATTTCACTGCAACCACAGATCTGCCAAAGATTTATCTCTGTGTGTAAAGTGGCCTTTACAGAGGCTCCACGGACCTTTTTGATTTGAATACAGTGACATGACGAGAATCTATATAACTGATCTTCTGCTAAATAGCCACAAGTCACATTTATGTATGAGAAGCCAAGAGGATTGTCTATAAAATGAAGGTCGTCTCGCGCTCGAAGCTGTAGAGGATGGAGAGATATCGAGCCTGGAAGCCAAAAGTGCAAAACATTGTTACCCTTTTGCTCCTCACTGTAATTATCTGTGAGAAGTCCTCTTTAATATCCTAATATCGGCAATAATGTATCTGGTGATCTGGATCTGTCCCATGATGATCATGATCTACTACAAACAGTGACAGGAATTGTTACCATACTGAGTAATTCTTTATTAGACTCTTTAATATATAGGAAACTGTATAGAAAACTTCCCGTCAGCAATAATTGTGTGAATTCGGACTTAGATGAGTCTTATTATAAAGTCTAATGTTGAAGTCTTTGAAGATATTCTGGGAAATGACTCAGTACGGCGCTCGTGGGATCTATAGCTTGTAGATAATACATTCCGGCTGCTCCTGATGAGCTGCTGATATCAGACCCTTCTCTCAGTGTTTTCTGTGAGACCCTCATTACATGACTCCAGCACTCAGTAGATGATACAACCCCCTCCGCACTTGTATCTATAGATTATGGCAGAATTAATGGATGAGATTGTGACAAGTCCGTCCACTCAGTCTGTGGTGAGTTGTGGATGGAGACTCCTATGGGGCAGATTACAATTCTATGAAGCATTAAAAGGATTTTTGAAAATCATGAAAAATATGGAGAAATGTGATAAAATAAGAAAATAATTTCTATTGATAACCGCTGCAGCTCTGCCCCCGGGGGCGGCCACCTGTCTATTACATGGTGGGGTTACACCACCGAGGCCGGTGATTGGTGGCTGCGGTCCCTTGGGTTGGCGGCTCGGCATCCCGGAACTTCCCATCATTCCTTCCCTGCGGTCAGATTCTCTACTGATCTTGGCCAATCGTCATACTAAACACAATGAAGTTATCACTGGAGAGGAACAATCGATTGGAGGCGATAAGATGTCAATGTGAACTTTACAAAAAATTGGAATTTGTTAAATTCAGGTTCAATGCACTCAAATTGAGGGCTGAGAAAGGAGAAGGTAACAAAAGAAACATTCTCAGCCCTCCAATCCTCTCCTGGTGGAGTTCTTGGCTCCGGCTCTGGTCTTCTCTTAGGTCTGCGCTCGTCGGCACTGACCAGTCCTGAGTGGACATTACAACACTTGAGGACAAGTCACCAAACAGTGAAGATGTAAGAGGAGACCGGAGGGAAGAAGCAAGGAGCCGGCGAGGAGCTGCAGCATCAGGAGGGGCGAGGACCCAGGACAGGTGAGAAGGATATTTTGTGTTCTGTAACTCCTCTGCTCATTACACCCGGGATCTGGGAGACCTCAGAGTAACATAAATGGTTGTTACCAACAATTCAATTTCCCAAATCGTCCAGAATGGAATCTTGCAGGCAGATGTGAACAGATCTGAGAGTAGATTCCTCATCTATAATGGTAATGCCTCGTTATGGACCGCTAGATAATCCCTGGGCCACAGCGCAGAACCTCTGGGATGCTCACATTCAGCTGTGTAGCCGTATGTGGGAATACAACAAATAATGTCATAATAGGGTCCATCATCAGGAATTAGGTGGAAACATGGACAATAAGCCTCAGTGTAGAACCATCTGGCCGTACAGTAGGGACCATCAGCAGGAGCCTCAAGAGATAATTTAGCAGGACCAAGTCCTAGCGTACGTTCTTCAGAGACAGTATATAATATATGATGAAGTCATTGTGAGATGGGGCGCTCGTCCAGGTTCTGGCTGTTTCTGTAGAGGACAAAAGAGCAGAAAAGATTAGGAAATCAAGACTGCGGTCTCCTCAGAGTCAAGACTTTGATTAGTATTTTAGTTTCTTCCTCTTTCCCTCAGATTCCTCCAGTATATCGTTTATTAATGTTTTATGAACCTCCAGCATAGTCTTCAGCTCCTGGATTTCCTCGTCCTTTTTCTGGATTGTACGTCTCAGTTCCTGGATCACCTCATCTGCTCCTCTCAGACTTGGTGTCTCTGAGGGTCTCTGCCCCTGATTATACAATGCATCAGGATTCCTTTGGGTTCTGTCCCTTTTCTCCACGACCTGGTCAGAACTTGTTCCATCAGCTTCTTGTCCAGGTATTGGGCTCCTCACCTCATATAGTTGGGATGCATGTCCGGCTTGTTCTTGGCTTGGATTAGTTTCCATTCTATGTTTATCATTTTCTAGTTGTTTAATTTTCTCTTTCATCTTCCAGATCGTGATTTCATTTTCCTCGATGGTTTTATCCTTATGGCGCAGGTCTTGCTTGAGCGTCTCCATGGTGTGTTGTATCTGAGTCCTGGCTTGTATTTCCTTTATTACTAGTTCTTCTTTGTCACTTACTTTTCTGACCAGCTCATCCATTTTCTCTCTCCAGTTCTGGACCATGTCTTTATCTTCTTCTATAATCCTATCCTTATGGCGCAGATCTTGTAGGAGCTTCTCCATGTCTCGCTCGGTTTGATTCCTGGCTCGGATTTCCTCCATTACCAGTTGTTCTTTGTCACTCAGTTTCTTCTGCAGCTCGGTTATTTCCTCTTCCTTCTTCCAGGTAGTTACTTGATTATCGCGCAGATCTTGTCGGAGCCTCTCTATGATGCGCTCCTTCTCCTCCTTCTCTTGCATGGACTTGGTTAATGCTTCTAGTAGCTGTTTTTCAGTGTCCGCTTTCTGTACGATCTTCGTGTCTAGGTTTCTTTTCTCACATTTCAGTTCTTCATTTTCTCTTTGGATTCTTCTTACTTGTTCCTCTACGTCTCTGGATTCTTCTTCTTTGACTTGCTGACACTTCTGCCATTTCATATATGCCAAACTAAATGTCTCTAAAGATAAGTTCAAATATTGAGTTGCTTCTTGCATTGTATTTCCCACCTCAGCATCAGCCTGAGAACTACGAAGGGTCGGTCCAATGGGGTCTAGATTTATCCTTTCTGCTTCTGGTCCTCCTGAGTCACCAGCTCCTGCTTGTGTTGTCTCTTGAGCAGAGGACTTGTCTGGATTTCTTCTGCCTTCTGTAGCTTGACCCCATGAAGCTGAGGAGTCGTTGTCTACACTGCTGTCCCGGGAATGAGCCGAATCTGTAAACCTCGTATGTGTTCTTGGTTCTTTATATTTCCTGGCATCATTGTCCTGGCGATAATCTACATAGAAAGGAATAAAACAGATGTGATGTGTTACTTTCTACCACAGAAATGAGGGCTACATCCCATAATCTGCAGGTCTCTGTGAATGTGATGACCTCAGGATGGAAGCTAACTGGACCTTAGAAAGTTGCATTGGTGCTTATATTAATGGGTTGTGTGATGAAGGCCAGTTCTAGTCACCTACTATCAGGTGGTTACTGACCAGCGGGGGAGACCACATGGACACCACCCGCTAGTGACTGAACAGCGGGGGAGACCTCATGGACACCACCCGCTAGTGACTGAACAGCGGGGGAGACCTCATGGACACCACCCGCTAGTGACTGAACAGCAGGGGAGACCTCATGGACACCACCCGCTAGTGACTGAACAGCGGGGGAGACCTCATGGACACCACCCGCTAGTGACTGAACAGCGGGGGAGACCTCATGGACACCACCCGCTAGTGACTGAACAGTGGGGGAGACCTTGTGGACACTGCACCACCCGCTGGTGACTGAACACCGGGGAGACCTTGTGGACACCACACCACGCGCTGGTGACTGAACAGTGGGGAGACCTCATGGACACCACACCACCCGCTGGTGACTGAACAGCGGGGAGACCTCATGGACACTGCACTACCCACCACTTTGGAGAAATAGGTGATTGAATGGGAAGTACAGGTTCATTTCTCATTCTGTTAACATCATCTGCCTTTGTGAAAAAATGCCTCTAAATTAGTATCCCTTCACCCCAGGCGGGATTTTGGACTCTCAAGGTAAAGAAGTCAAGTAAATGTCTGTAACTTCTTAATATATTTGTCATTAAGCACGTCGGGGTGAGTGGAGTAGGCCCGAGTCCTTACACAGCCGGAATCTGCCTCAAGCAGCAGCAATCAGAACTTGCTCCAATCACTGCTGTTAAAGGGGAAGTCCAGGGAGGTAAAAAAGCATTCTCCTGACCAAACCTTCACAAACTAGAAAGCTGATATTCATCATCACAGAATGTGCGATGTACTGTGTTAACTAAGCAGGTGTAGACCCCAAGTGGAAGGGGGAAGGTGGGCTCAGGTACACAAAGCAAAGGACATGTAGTATGCAAGGGCTCTCCATGTCACCTCATCTGTGATAACCTCAAAGAAGACCACTGAGCAGCAGATCCTGCATCACAACAGAAAGCACACACAATGACAACAAAAGCACCATGAGGTTCAGCAGTATAGTTTATGAAAGTGTGTCCAGGAGAACACTGTCCTCTGTCCAGGGGAATACTGTCCTCTGTCCAGGGGAATACTGTCCTCTGTCCAGGGGAATACTGTCCTCTGTCCAGGGGAATACTGTCCTCAGTCCAGGGGAATACTGTCCTCAGTCCAGGGGAATACTGTCCTCAGTCCAGGGGAATACTGTCCTCAGTCCAGGGGAACACTGTCCTCAGTCCAGGGGAACACTGTCCTCAGTCCAGGGGAATACTGTCCTCAGTCCAGGGGAATACTGTCCTCAGTCCAGGGGAATACTGTCCTCAGTCCAGGGGAATACTGTCCTCTGTCCAGGGGAATACTGTCCTCTGTCCAAGGGAATACTGTCCTCAGTCCAAGGGAATACTGTCCTCTGTCCAGGGGAATACTGTCCTCTGTCCAGGGGAATACTGTCCTGTGTCCAGGAGAATACTGTCCTCTGTCCAGGGGAATACTGTCCTCAGTCCAAGGGAATACTGTCCTCAGTCCAGGGGAATACTGTCCTCTGTCCAGGGGAATACTGTCCTCTGTCCAGGGGAATACTGTCCTCTGTCCAGGGGAATACTGTCCTCTGTCCAGGGGAATACTGTCCTCTGTCCAGGGGAATACTGTCCTCTGTCCAGGGGAATACTGTCCTCTGTCCAGGGGAATACTGTCCTCTGTCCAGGGGAATACTGTCCTCTGTCCAGGGGAATACTGTCCTCTGTCCAGGGGAATACTGTCCTCTGTCCAGGGGAATACTGTCCTCTGTCCAGGGGAATACTGTCCTCTGTCCAGGGGAATACTGTCCTCTGTCCTCTGTCCAGTTTCCTCCATCCTCCCTGAAGAGACAATTTGAATATTTCCCAGGGGAGCAGTGCAGCTATAAGACTCCTCACTGGCAGACAGATTGTTTTGTCAGGTTTTCGCCAAGAGAAAGGTTTTCCCCTTAGGCCAGTCCAGGAGAATAATGGAGAGTACTGGCCTCTGTCCAGGAGAATATTGTTCTTTGTCCAGGAGAGTTATAGATAACACATTTTCTTTGTATTTTAGGCAAAACAAAATATTTTAATTTTTTACATTTTAAAATGAACAAAAAAAGAAAATGGGCTGATGCAAATGTTTGGGCACCCTGCATGGATAGTATCTAGTAGTGCCCCCTTTGACAAGTATCACAGCTTGTACACACTTTTTGTAGCAGCCAAAAGTCTTTCATTTGTTGTTTGAGAGATTTTCCTCCATTCTTCCTTGGAGAAGTCTTTTAGCTTGGTGAGATTCCTGGCTCGTCTTGCATGCACTACTCTTCCTCAGAGACGTCTTCCAGTTCTGTGAGATTCCTGGCTCGTCTTGCATGCACTGCTCTTCCTTGGAGACGTCTTCCAGTTCTGTGAGATTCCTGGCTCGTCTTGCATGCACTGCTCTTCCTTGGAGACGTCTTCCAGTTCTGTGAGATTCCTGGCTCGTCTTGCATGCACTACTCTTCCTCAGAGACGTCTTCCAGTTCTGTGAGATTCCTGGCTCGTCTTGCATGCTCTGTTCTTCTTTGAAAATGTCTTCCAGTTCTGTGAGATTCCTGGCTCGTCTTGCATGCACGGCTCTTCCCGATAGACATTTCCAGTGGTGTGAGATTTCAGGCCCGTCTTGCATGCACTGCTCTTCCCTGGAGACGTCTTCCAGTTCTGTGAGTTTCGTGGCTCATCTTGCATGCACTGCTCTTCCCTGGAGACATCTTCCAGTTCTGTGAGATTCCTGGCTCGTCTTGCATGCACTGCTCTTCCCTGGAGACATCTTCCAGTTCTGTGAGATTCCTGGCTCGTCTTGCATGCACTGCTTTTCCTTGGAAACGTCTTCCAGTTCTGTGAGATTCCTGGCTTGTCTTGCATGCACTGCTTTTCCTTGGAGACATCTTCCAGTTCTGTGAGATTCCTGGCTCGTCTTGCATGCACTGCTTTTCCTTGGAAACGTCTTCCAGTTCTGTGAGATTCCTGGCTTGTCTCGCATGCTCTGCTCTTCCTTGGAGACGTCTTCCAGTTCTGTGAGATTCCTAGCTCGTGTTGCATGCACTGCTCTTGCTTGGAGACGTCTTCCAGTTCTGTGAGATTCCTGGCTTGTCTTGCATGCACTGCTCTTGCTTGGAGACGTCTTCCAGTTCTGTGAGATTCCTAGCTCATCTTTCATTCACTGCTCTTCCTTGGAGATGTCTTCCAGTTCTGTGACATTCCTGGCTCGTCTTGCATGCTTTGCTCTTCCTTGGAGACGTCTTCCAGTTCTATAAGATTCCTGGCTCGTCTTGCATGCTTTGCTCTTCCCTGGAGGCGTCTTCCAGTTCTGTGAGATTCCTGCTCGTCTTGCATGCATGACTCTTTTGAGTTCAAGCCACAGATTTTCAGTGATGTTCAGATCAGGGGGCTGTGAGGCCATTGTAAAACCTTCATCTTTCGCCTTCTGAGGTCGTCTATTGTGGATTTTGTGTTTAAGATCAATATCCATAAGTAGCAGCCATCCTCTTTCTTCCTCTTTTCTCCTCTTTTTATCTTCAGTTTTTTTTACAGGTGGTGTTATGTTTGTATCAAGATTTTGTTGAAATTTCATTGAATCCATTCTTCCCTCTACCCGTGAAATGTTCCCTGTGCCATTGGCTGCAACACAACGCCAAAGCAAGATTGATCCACCCCCATGCTTAATGGTTGTCAGGATGTTCTTTTCCTGAAATTCTGTGCCCTTTATCTCTACACATATATTTGATCATTGTGGCCATAGAGGTCTATTGTAACCTCATCAGTCCACGGGACTCGTTTCTACAAGGCCTACGGCTTGTTTAGATGTTGTTCTTCAGACTTCTGATGCTGAATTTTATGGTGAGGACGCAGGAGAGGTTTTCTTCTGATGACTCTTCCATGAAGGTGATATTTGTGCAGGTGTCTCTGAACACAATGTACCACAGCTCCAGAGTCTTTTGCAGTCAGGCAGGGGTTCCCATTTTCCTCTAGCAATCCTACCAGCAGCTCTCATAGACGTTTAGCTTGGTCTTCCAGACATTATCTACACCTCTCAGTGTTCCTGGTAACGGCCATTTCTAAATTACATTTTGAACTGAGGAAAGGGCAACTTGAAAAGGCTTTGCTATCTTCTTATAGCCTTCTCTTACTTTGTGGCTCTCCCCCATTTTCAGAGTGCCAGGCAGCTGCGTAGAAGAAGCCATGGCTGCTGCTTTGGGGACAAGGTTAGAGGAGGCCGGGTTTTTATAAAGCTGTGAAATTTCCATCACCTGATGATAGTGAACCAGCCATAACCCTGACAGCATCATTAAGATCTGAAACCTTGGTCAAAGTTATCTAAGCACACAAATGTACAAGGGTGTCCAAACTTTTGCATTGGCCCATTTCCTTTTTGTAATTTTTAAAATGTAATAGATGAAAATATGTATATATTATTATTTTTTTGTGCCTAAAATACAAAGGAAATGTGTCATTTGTAACCTTATACCTTTTAGAGATCATTTCATCTTCAACTTGGTTAACTGTTCGTAATAACAGCAATGTTGACAAGGGGTGCACAAACATTTAAATGACAATGTACTGATAATAGAAATGACAAAAAAAGTGCAAAAGCCCAGTGAATAAGGGGTTAAAGGGTCAGTTTGTAAAACCTTTTCTATATTCTAGCCCCTGAATGGGGCTGCTGATCTCTGGGCTCGGAGTCCTGTGACCCCAGTGATCGGTCATGACTCCGCTCTGACGCCCTCCGCGTCTGTATGAGCTGTACACAGCGGTCCACGGGCTCAGTAGTCCATGGATGTGTAGATTATGAGCACTAGGAGTGGCGACTTTCCACATTGACCAAAGACCACTGCGTACAGTGATCGGTTGCAGTGGTCATATGATTGGAACAGCGCCTCATCAGAATACCATCCACTGATGCACATCACCTGACTGCTGCAGCCAATCCCAGGCCCTGGTGCCAGCACAGAGGGGATCGGCAGGTGCTGGATCAGGCGGGGAGCTAAGGTATCATGGGCTCTGTTTGTTCTTATCACCTTTTATTTGTGCTTCTTTCTCTTATTTTTGGTGTTTTCACTTTTATTAGTTTAGGGGTGAGTGCTGCTACCTGGTGTGTCGTACTGTGCGACCACTGGAGAGGTGCAGTATCCATTCTCCGCTGTTAGCTAGGGGGCGCACTTCCTTTAGGTGGAAACACAGCCGCTATACTGCGCCCTGACAAGCGCTGCCATGCAAAATAGTGACAGCGCTGCACACATAATGTCCTGATGCTGAACAGCGGCTGTCAGGACACAGTGTAACCAGTCAGTGTGTGTCCGCTGCACAGAGAGGAGAAGAGGCAGCGCACAAGTGCACAGCGCACTGCAGACCTCAACCACCGCAATAGAGCTGCAGATCCTAAGGGGCATTGCCGCAGAGGAAGGAGAGGTGCAGACATATCAGCCCTTTCTCCGTCCCAAATGCTGCACAGCCCGGTGTTATCTGCAGCTCCAGTATCAGCAGTGCTCTCCACTGTCAGCGGTCAGCAGTGCTCTCCAGTGTCAGCGGTCAGCAGTGCTCTCCAGTGTAAGCGGTCAGCAGTGCTCTCCACTGTCAGCGGTCAGCAGTGCTCTCCACTGTCAGCGGTCAGCAGTGCTCTCCACTGTCAGCGGTCAGCAGTGCTCTCCACTGTCAGCGGTCAGCAGTGCTCTCCAGTGTCAGCGGTCAGCAGTGCTCTCCAGTGTCAGCGGTCAGCAGTGCTCTCCAGTGTCAGTGGTCAGCAGTACACTCCAATGTCAGCGGTGCTCTCCAGTGTCAGCGGTCAGCAGTGCACTGTGCGGTTGTGCTAAGCTTTTTCTCCTGTCTGGGCGCTGGCTGCACTGCCCGGTGTTATCTGCAGCTCCAGTAGCGGTGGTCAGCCGTGTGCACTTGTGCTCGGCCTCTTCTTCTGTCTGGGCACTAGCTGCACTGCCCGGTGTTATCTGCAGCTCCAGTAGCGGTGGTCAGCCGTTTGCACTTGTGCTCGGCCTCTTCTTCTGTCTGGGCACTGGCTGCACTGCCCGGTGTTATCTGCAGCTCCAGTAGCGGTGGTCAGCCGTTTGCACTTGTGCTCGGCCTCTTCTCCTGTCTGGGCACTGGCTGCACTGCCCGGCGTTATCTGCAGCTCCAGTAGCGGTGGTCAGCCGTGTGCACTTGTGCTCGGCCTCTTCTTCTGTCTGGGCACTGGCTGCACTGCCCGGTGTTATCTGCAGCTCCAGTAGCGGTGGTCAGCCGTGTGCACTTGTGCTCGGCCTCTTCTTCTGTCTGGGCACTGGCTGCACTGCCCGGTGTTATCTGCAGCTCCAGTAGCGGTGGTCAGCCGTTTGCACTTGTGCTCGGCCTCTTCTGTCTGGGCACTGGCTGCACTGCCCGGTGTTATCTGCAGCTCCAGTAGCGGTGGTCAGCCGTTTGCACTTGTGCTCGGCCTCTTCTTCTGTCTGGGCACTGGCTGCACTGCCCGGTGTTATCTGCAGCTCCAGTAGCGGTGGTCAGCCGTGTGCACTTGTGCTCGGCCTCTTCTTCTGTCTGGGCACTGGCTGCACTGCCCGGTGTTATCTGCAGCTCCAGTAGCGGTGGTCAGCCGTTTGCACTTGTGCTCGGCCTCTTCTTCTGTCTGGGCACTGGCTGCACTGCCCGGTGTTATCTGCAGCTCCAGTAGCGGTGGTCAGCCGTTTGCACTTGTGCTCGGCCTCTTCTTCTGTCTGGGCACTGGCTGCACTGCCCGGTGTTATCTGCAGCTCCAGTAGCGGTGGTCAGCCGTTTGCACTTGTGCTCGGCCTCTTCTGTCTGGGCACTGGCTGCACTGCCCGGTGTTATCTGCAGCTCCAGTAGCGGTGGTCAGCCGTGTGCACTAGTGCTCGGCCTCTTCTTCTGTCTGGGCACTGGCTGCACTGCCCGGTGTTATCTGCAGCTCCAGTAGCGGTGGTCAGCCGTGTGCACTTGTGCTCGGCCTCTTCTTCTGTCTGGGCACTGGCTGCACTGCCTTCTGGGTCTCAGAGTTTGCAGACTGAGCCTGTAGACATAAGACTCATTCCAGGAAGATGGCCAGGCATTCCTTCTATAGATGGGTGAGGACAGAGCAGGGGGCGTCTTTGTGGATGGGAGCCCTGGGCAGGAGGCCAGTCTGCCCTGCCTAACACTGGCCCTCTATTAATGGTGGAAACATTCCCTACAGTGACATCAGTTGTCATGCATGTATTGGTGTGGTATGATGACAGACAAGAAACCCCGGCTCACTGATACTCACCATCACCCAGGACTTCAAAGCTCGGTGCTTTCGTCATCAGGATCCGCTTGATTTCTTCCAGATTTTCAGGGTTTTTCTTTTTTTCCTGGAATAGAAACAGCCCCCGGGCCAGTCGTCCGATGCTGGGCTGGTTCCCCAGAATCCGGTTCCTCTCAGATGAGTCAGTTTTCTCCAGGTCATCGATCACCACAATGACGTTTTCTTGACCTGTAGGAAAAACAAAAAAAGTCAGAAATCTACAGAATTTCTAACCACCTTCCTGTAACTCCGGAGATGATGGAGCCATCACCATCCTCATGACTTGTCCTACACACCGAGAGTCGCGGAGAGGTCCCGGAGCTCCACATCGTACAAGTTGTCGGTGACGTCTGTGATGTTGATTCGTCCCTGTGTCTTTGTGTGATACAAGATGGCGAAGGAGCATTTTGAGAGCTCTGAGTAAAACGTTGAGGCGTTATTCCTGATGTAGACAGCACGGACGTCCACCGGTCTCGTCACATGCGTGTTCAGCCAGTCCAGCAGCCAGGCATAGTTACTCTCCGCAGACCTCGAGAAGATGCCGATTTTCAGTCTTGATTGACTTTGCACAGGTGCAACCTCAATTGAAGGAAATTTTGTTGTGTAATCTGAGATTTTTCTGCTGATTTTCTGAAAGTAGAAGAAGATTTGTCAGCCGTCAGCCATGTGACCGATCGTACGGGGGTGCACTCATTTATAGACGGGAAAATCACAATCTGATAGGACGAGCAGTCTGTATAATGTGCATCATGTCCTCCACATATTAATACTTGGCTTTCCAGAAAATTGGCTTTTATGCATCACCAGAGCTTGGTATCGGTGCACCCACCGACTGGGAGCAGAATTAGGGCACAGATTACCCTAATGTAATATCGTGGGGCGAGCGGTGTCCAAAAATGCCCCAAAAATGTTCCCATACACATTAGATTAGCGTTGTCCAAATGCACCAATACCCACAGGTTAGGTCAACAGTTTACTGAGTATAGGGGGCTCCCGACAGTTGGTATCGAGGGTGTAAAGGATCCGGCATGTCTGATTTTAAAAGACCAATTATTCTCTAAGAGGTAAGCTGCCATCAGACATCCCTCTCTAAGAAAACACAGGAGCGCTCCTAGTAAGGGAGAGCTGGCCGAGGAAGCGATCAGCCTAATCATTGATTTATAGTGTGTGATGGGGATTATGTCACCCACCGAAAAGATGGCCAGATCAGCGTGACACCCTGATAGGAACGCTGAAAATCAGAGAAATACATCAATGTGTGAGCTGCGGTCCTGGTGTAGGAGCATTCGCCTCGTGCCCCTTTATGTACAGTATTTCTAATGCACCGGTAATTGTATATAATTAGAGATGAGCGAGCACCATAATATTTATAGTTGCTATACTCGTAATAAGTACTTTGTCTTTGCTATCGGTGCCCCTACAGTGTATGTCGCACTGCCCTGGCCAGCCCCGCAGTGACCCACCCAGCAGTGTGCGAGCAGCTGCGGGATGACGAGCGCCAACATCAGGATGTTAGCTCAGATCATTACCTACTGTGATAATCTCCACTGAACTCGTGACGTTAGCGCTCGTCACTGACTTTTCTGATGCCGCGTTCTCATATCAAGTCTCGCGGGCAGCCCCACACTGTGACTAGCAGTGACGTCACAGGCTCACGGGACAGTTTCCGTGAGAACACAGCGGCCATGGAACTCAGTGACGAGCGCTGACGTCACGAGTTCAGCGGAGTTCATCATTGCAGGTATGAACTCAGCTAACCTCATGACATCAGCGCTCGTTATGCCCCTGCAGTGACCTGGCCTGACCTCATGATGTTAGCTCAGGTCACTGCACAACTCTCCCAGCCAATGGGGAACATTCTGTTCCTCATTGACTGGGATAGAGAGTATGGATTGTCGTGGGACTCCCTTATTGGATTATGTCGGACCCGGATTTGTTTTTTCTTTTCAATAAATTCGTGAAAGAGTGAATGTTTTGGGGAGTGTTTTTTCAAGTATTTTTTTTTTGTTTTTTATTTTTTAATTACTGACTGGGTTAGTGACATTTGGTATCTGATAGGTGCTGTGACATCACAAATGCCAGGGCTTGATGTCAGGTGGCATTACATAGCTGGTATCAACCCCATATATTACCCCGTTTGCCACCGCACCAGGGGAACGGGATGAGCTGTTGCGAAGCGCCAGGATTGGTGCATCTAATGGATGAGTGACTTCAAGGTCAGCTGCGGCCTGCTATTTTTAGGCTCGGGAGGGTCCAATAACTATGGACCTCCCTAGTCTGAGAATACCAGACCACAGCTGTCCACTTTACCTTGGCTGGTGATCTAATTTAGGGGGGACCCACATTTTTGTTTTAAATTATTTATTAATTTAATTTAAAAGCATGGGGTGCCCTTGCCCCCCTGCTATGTATTACCAGCCAATGTGAAACTGCCAGCTGTGGTCTGGAGGCTGCAGTTGTTTGCTTTAGCCTAGCTGGCTACAAAAAATAGGGGAGGCCCTACGTTGGCTTTTTAAATATTTATTTTTTTGGCTAAATACAAGGCTAAGCACCCTTTCGTGCCACATGAAAGGCACTAACGGGGAAAGATTACAAAATGCCGGGAGTGGGACATTATATATGTCCTATCTATCTATCCAGCTATCTTTCTAGCTTTTGACTATATGTAACCCTCCTTCCATTTTTATTTTGCAGTCCAGAAAAAAAAACAGAAGGCTCACGTATGTAAAACGGACCGTATACGGAACAAAAAAGATGCGGTTGTCACACGGATGTGCATTGTTTAAAAAAATTAGCCCTATGGCCTGAGTCATGGTTGACGCAGGAAGTCCCCATCACAAGGGCCTCCAATGACAAATAGTAGTTAGGCTGGAGTAGGACTGTCCTGGTTTGTCCACTGCACAATGTGCCTAGTGTTTACAAAAATAGCCCTATGGGCTGAGTCCTGATTGACGCAGGAAAAAACAGCTTTATATGGGAAGGGGTGAACGGTAACAGCAGTATTCATAATAAAGATTTTGGAGGAGGGATTAGAAGCTGTGGAGAAATCCAGTCCTTGTAGAATGTAATCAGAGTAAGTCTGTCTGCATTTTCTGTGGAGAGGCGAGAGCGCCTGTCAGTGACGATTGCCCCAACAGAACCGAAAACACGCTCTGACGTTACACTAGCAGCCGGGCAGCCAGCACCTCCAAGTGTATAAGAAGAGGTCAGGCCAAGTGTTCAGATTGGACACCCAATAATTAAAGGGAACTGAAGAATCAGAAAGAACGCAGACATGGTCACTTAAGTACCCCTTGACCATGTTGTGCAGCTTCTCCCTCTTTGGCATTGTTACAGGCACAGATGGCCTTTGCTGATGTCCTGGTTTATTGAAAATGGCCCAGTTTTCACACATTTTCCCCCCACCTCAGTTGGACCTGCTGTTGGTGTCTCTCCCCATTAATCCTTGGTGTTGAAAGGAGCCGGTAACTCTGCCACCAGCGTTGTCTGAGGTTGATGTTTTCATCGATTCATCTACAACAAGCCTCTTGAAGGATTCCATTGTGCAACCCTTTGGAGACTCCAAAAAGAGAGAAGGAAATTTCTCCTTGTACTATGGGTCCAGAAAGGTGGCTAACCAGTAAAGGTTGTTGGATAAAATGTGTATCACGCGAGGGTCTTGCCACAGACACTTACACATGAGCTGTGCCATGGGGGCCAAGCTGCAAACAGGCAAAGGTTCTGTGTCCCCACCAGGAGGAACAACACCAATCTTATCCTCATGGTGACTCGCCTCCTCTTCCACCTCGTCCTCTTCAGCCAATCCATGCTGGACAGACATGAAGCTGGGGTTGCGAGTCCCTTGTGTAGCATTGGGAGTCCCTTCACTATCGCAGAAAAACAAGTCTTCTTCCTCCTCATCCTCCTCATCATCACCCAATGTTGCTTCAGAATTTTGGCTGGGCTGGGTAGTATCACCCATGGGGATATCTAGCTCCATAGCCTTGTGCTGGGCATTCAAGGCTTCCTCTTTGAGATTATGCAGTGATTGTTTCAGCAAACACAGCAGCAGGATGGTTAAGCTGATAATAGCCTGATCACCGCTCACGAGCTTGGTGCAGCACTCAAAGTTCTCAAGAACCTCACAAATGTCAGCGATCCACACCCACTGAACAGTTGTGTGATGGCTGACTCTCAGTCTGACGGGCATGTTGGAGCTGGTATTCAGCTACTGTCCTCTGCTGCTCACTAATCCTCGCCTACATATGATATGCAGAGTTCCACCACGAGGGCAGCTCACACATGAGTCGTGACATGGCAAATTAAAGCGCTTTCGCAGCGCTGTAAGACCAGCAAAAGCGGTAGAGGAATGGTGGAAATGGGCGCTAATACGGCGCACCTTCTGAAGTAAGTATGGCAAGTCAGACTATGTTTTCATAAATTTCTGAACAACTAAATATAAAAATAAATTTCTGAACAACATATTTCTGGTACATGTGCATGGCAGCTTGCCGACCTTTTAAGCCGCCTCCAGGTTACGCTCATTGTTGCAGATGACCAGACCGGGTTGCAGGTGCAGTGGGGAGATCCACTGATCGGTCTGCTCTTTTATACCTTGCCACAGCTCTGCTGCAGTGTGTGGTTTGTGACCTAAACAGATCAGCTTCAGCAGAGGGTGTTGCCGCTTTGCCGATGCACAGCTCCCAGCTTGGCAGTGATGAGGAGGGTAATTCAGCAGAGGATGAGGAGCAGGAGGAGGAGGATTGGAAGAGCCATATGATGAGGCGGAAACACTGTTAGAAGTTGGGCCCGCTATTCTTGGCGTGGGTAGGATGTGTGATGTTACAGTTTGTGACATTGTCCCAGCCTCTGCCATGTTCACCCAGTGTGCCGTGACAGATATGTATCGTTCCTGTCCACAACAACGGGTCCACGTGTCGGCTGTTAGGTGGACCTTCCTGGTTACGGCGTTGATCGGAGCCCATTTGAGATTTTTTAACACGTGCTTGTGTAATGCGGGGACGACACAACGGGCAAAATAATGGCAGCTGGGAACACTGTATTGTGGCGCAGCCACAGCCAGGAGATCACGGAAACACTGTGTTACCACAAGCCTAAACAGCCCACGGCTAGCAATTTGGCAATGTGTGAGTTTAGGTTTTGTGCCTGTGGGTGCATGGCTGGGTATTTATGCTTCCTTTCCAAGATCTCAGGAACAGACAACTGGACGCTTCCCTGTGACAAGGACGTGGATGTGGTTGATGTTTGCTGTGTCTGTGCAATTGCACCTTGTGGGCAGGATGAATGAGCGCCTACTTCCAGCAGATTGTGAAGGACGTAGCACAGGCGACATGGCAGTGGTTTGACCCGCAGACAGAAATTTGGTACTCTGATGTTCTGCCCACCTACTGGGGTGCTTGGCTGCCATGTGGTTCCGCATACTGGTGATGCTCATTTTGCATTTGCCCTGGCCTCTGCTCAAATCTGGGCTGCGTTGTCATCCACCCCAGAGAAGACCTCCCGCAGCGGCGGCTAATACCTGGCCGCACACCACAGGTGGCGTCACAAATACAAAACTCCACAACCCTTATTCCCAATTTATTGACACTGCCGTGGCCTTGGGGATTACTCGTCAGTGGGCCGGTGTCGATCTGGGTTGTCACGGTGGCCTGGCCCAGTTCCGTGACCGTGGGTCCTGGAACGGGTCACGGGTGCCTGTTGCACTCCCTGCGAACCCTGGGATCCTCCATCTTCCTAAGAACCTGGGTCGAGCTTCCAGCTCTGGACCACGGGCCCCTTTTTGTTCAGTGTCTTCTTACTTCTCATCCTGAGTCCGACCTGGCGCGGACTCCACCTGAAGCTAACTCCTGGTGCTAACTGAATTACGTGTCAGATGGCTCCTCACTTCCCCTGCAGGTGCTCCACCTCCTGGGTAGCTGAACTAGTGGGCAGGAGTTCCCATACCTTGTGATGTCCACCCCAGCCCAGTCCCAGTGACAGAGCTCCCGTGTTATGTGTTGGATGTGTTGTGGTGGTTTACCGACTATGACCTCCTCCGTATCCAAGGTGAATACTGTACCCCGGGTGAGGTGCAGTACCCTGTGGCACCTGAAGCCACAGGGGCGCCACATTAGCAATGTATTAATGTGGCTGATGTGGACAGACGGCACAAGTTAGGCTGTGAAACCGTAAACATTGTGAAAACAGGTCCAGATTTCCTATCTAATCCACAATCTCTCCCTTCTGCTGTGACTTTGTTCTTAAAAGAGCTATTGTATTCTGGTTTCTGAACGGTACCATGGAGGTAGTGACACTGTCCCTCTGGACACTACACTGACCTATGCTGCAGGAAGCCCTGAAAAGGGCTTTTTGTGTTATTAAGAGGACTACATTCTCCCCAGCAGCTGCTCGCTTTATCCCTACGCTGATACAATGCAGGCTGCGGGCGCAACGTGCGCAAAATGGTGGCGGAAGGGGGCGGAGTGATGTAGCTTACCAGAGAGGACGCACAGAGAAGGAGCCCCTCTAATCCTGACTTCATCCTCGCTGTTTAACACCCGGTACCTGATCCGACAACCTGCCCACCAGCTGCTATGACAAGGGACGTCGCCTGGAGCCTGTCGATCCCCATCGGTGCTATTTTTCTTTTAATCCTGCCAGCGCAGACTAATCTCCTGAGGCTGCAGCACGTGGAGCGGCAGCCATCTTCCCCGCGGCCGGCACCTTCAGGGAGCGGCGCTGTGTGACTCCAGAGAGCAAGGAGGAGTGCAGGAAACATACCCTGAGGGACGATCCAGGAGCAGAGGCATTGTCTGGGGGCTGGCTGTTCAACTGGAGCTGCTCCCTGAGCCCTGCACATCACTGAATCCCCTGGGGCTGGAGCGTGGGACGCGGTGGCCATCTTCCCTGCAGCTGCATGGTGAGCGGCGGCGTGTGACTCCAGGAGCCAAGAGGAGCAACAGGCATATACCCACAGAGGAAGACCCGGGAGCGGTGAGCACAGGGAGTTATCTCCCCCTTAGCTGTGTGTCTGGCAATCAGTGAGCAGCACACTTAGAGCCGGCGGCTGTGCAGGAGGCATTAACCCCTAGGGTGCTGGAGGGTTTGGAGTGTGAGCCTTGAAAGACGGGCCCTGCAGACTCTCTGACACATGAAAGCATAGGAGAGACACATATTGAAGTGCCCACACTGTGCAGGCCTGCATCACCCTGATAAATATACTCTAAGTGCTGTGCTGCCCTGGGACTCCCTTCATTGTTATTTTACAATATAAAAGTTGCAGTTTTCTGGCTCTCTGGAAGAGGTGGGCAAGTGGAGACGGACATATTATAAAAATATACATTGCAGAGGCACGGATTTGATCGCACGGGGGCACGCTAATAGAGGGGTGCAGAAGCGGCAAACCCCCAGTGAATCAACATGAGTCCCCCTAAACAAAGTGGAGCTATTGATAAGCTTAAAGAGTATGCAAGGGGTGGTCAGTCAGGCAGATGCCCCTAAAGCCAGGAGAAATACCACTCTAAAGGATCAAGCACCACTGGCTGATGGGTCAGAAGAGCAAAATGATTTAACCCTAAGACAGGTGTATGAACAGCTTCTACAAGCAATTTCTACAAGCAATAGCTCCCTCACAGGGAAGATTGAGGAGGTACACTCAGAGGTGGGCCGCTTGCGTCAAGACATGCAATCCCTGAGGGCCCGAACAACAGAAGTTGAGACACGAGTGTCAGAACTGGAAGATCAAATAAAACCACTTAAAACTAAAATGACTACAATGGCCGGATCAACAAATGCATGGCGCCAGAAAGCAGATGATCTGGAGAATCGCATGCGTCTAAACAATATACGGATCATAGGACTGCCAGAACACTCGGAGTGTCAGCATCCGGAACGGTTCTGTGACGCTCTGGGCAAGCCAGGGGTCACAGGTCACAACACCACACGCACCCCACATTCCCTGCAGGAACACCAAGGTCAGAACACAAATCCTTGTTGCCTTCCTCCAGGGGCTGATGTCCACACCAGGGGGTGGGCCAGGCGGTTGGCTCCACCCACCGAGGAGTTCACAGCCCTGGAAGCGGGAAAACCAGGGAGATAGAGTTTGGAGTTTGAAGTAAAAGGAGTAAACAGTGGAGGTGTAGTGAGAGAAGGAAGAAGTGACAGAGAAAAGTGACAGCAAGAAGCCTGAAGTTGGTCCGGGTGTGTGCCCCGGACTGAGACAGCAAGGTTGGCAGACGGCGGTGACCGTCTACAGGAGAGATTGCTCGGAGGTTGCCGAAAGGACCGTGGGCGGGTGGTGACCCGGCGGTACCGGAGCGATATACAAAGAACAGTCAGCACCAGGGCAGGGGCCTTTCGGATCCCGGCAAGGCTAGGAGTCGCCATAATTTGCCAAATCCGTCAGTGAAGGGGACCACTGGGTCTCCCAACAACAAAAGTCCCGATTGAAGGCAACAGTCCGACCGTAAACTATCCCAACCACCAAACCCCATTCACTCACGGGCGAGGAGCGCCGCTCGAGTCCCCGGGATCCGGCCCATCGCTCGAGCCACCGAGCAGCAGCAGGCCGCAGCAGCAGCCGGACCCGAGCAGTGGGAGAGCGCGGCGTCCCCTCCTCCGCCCGCGACAACTTGGCGTCACAAACAGGATCCTACCGCTCTGCCGTTTGGTAGAGGTGCGCCTTGTGACCGCCGGAGGTGTCCGGCCGGAAAATTTCAGAAGCCGCCATCTTTGGCGCGAAGAGTTCCCACTCGAGCGTCTTCTCAAGTAGCAGAGGCGCGAAGGCCAAAACCCCGCCCCGATAGAGGAGGGGCCGGAAAGAGGCTAAGAGAGACGGAATGGCGACTGGCTGCATGTGAACGCAGCTATAAAAGCAGGGACGCCAGGACTCTGCAGCGATATTGGGTTCCTGGAAGACCTCGTTACCAAGATGCATAACCCAACTCCCAACGAGGAAGCCCCCGCGCCCGGCACGGCGACGTGGTTGAGGGACCGGACCGTCCCGCTGAGTAACCGTCTGCAGGCCCGCATGCAACTCCTCCTGGAGGACTGGGAGACCGACATGGCGGACGCGGTGGCTGCTATGCGGAGACGCGAGGTGGAAGAGGATCTGGAGGAGCGGGTAAGCGACCCACGCCCCTGTATTCCTGACGGATCGGCCATTGGAGCTGAGGGGCCCGGCCGGCTTCCGCTCACCCTGCCTCTCTCCCCGCTACCCGTGATAGCTGCTGCCGCTCCGCCATTAGGCCCGCTACCTGCCCAACCGGTAGCGATACCCTGCCAAGCCGCCCCGGCGGGCCAGCCGGCTGCAGACGTCCAGGACGTCCCTGAAGTGCACCAGGGGGAACCGCTAGGACCGCGGCCCCTTAACAGAATGGTGCCAGAAGTCCCGGCAGTGACTGTGCCAGACCCCGAGCCCGGGACCGTGGCCTGGATGAAGGCCCGGGTGATTCAATTCCACCAGCGTCAGCAGGATCAGATCTTCCGGATGATGGAGCAGTGGACCAATGAGGTGGAGATGCTGATTACAACTGCCCCGATGTACGGAGGGGGAATGGATGTAACAGAGTCGACTGGTGACCCACGTCCCTATGTCCTACCAGGACCGGCCGCTGCGGCTGAGGGGCCCGGCCTAGTCTCGGCCTATGCATCACCCTTGCCGTTACTTATGGGGCGCCTCAGTGTAAGCTCGCCTAATCTGCTGCTCCGTGCTACCGCAGAAGGGTCTGAAGTGTTGGATGCTGGAGGCCGGGAGGCTGCGGCAGCTGGCGGTAACCCGCCTGACGCAGGAACAAGAGATGATGACTCCGGCCCCAGCCCCGGGTCCGCTGCTGAGCTTGAGGAGGCAAGTGAGCGTTCCCGCTATGTAGGGGACCCAGTGGTTTTCCATACCCCGCGTACCGGTGGAAATGGGTACCGGGTGCCCCTGTCACAGCAGGCATGTCAGTGCATGCTGGATATGCTGGTGGAGGGGGATGGATCCGCCTTAGCTGAGGACTCCGAGTGATGGCAGCGGAGTACCGTTGCACCATCCCCGTTGGGACCAGAAAGTCTGTGTGTGTTTAAAAGTTTGCAAAAGATGATAAGTGATGATTACCGAACAGTCACCTGATTAACCGTGATTTGGAAAACCGGCCGTTGCCGGCACCGTTGTCCCCGTGGGGACCGTTGAAAAATTGTTTGCATGAGGAACTACTCATGGACAAGCCCGTGAACTTGCAGGGCAACCACAGACGTTAAGTGGCTTGTAATTAAGTTGTGTTACCGTTACCGTTTCCGCAATTGCCGCCTCCGGAGAGGCAGGTTGGAGGGAGGGCCCGCAGTAGAGCCGGCTGGGGCCCAGCCACCGCAGGAACCAGTGGCTACCCTCTGGAGGGGAAGGACAGATCCCGCTCGGGTAACTTGGTGCAGGACTGGGGTCAAGGGGTGCTGCCTGTTTTCTAGGGGCAGCATCAGGGCCAGGTTGCTTGGGTGGGAGAGAGTGGAGACCGTAACCGTTAACCGTTTAAAACCGTAACGTTTAAGAAATGTGCCTCCCGATGTGGGATGATGATTCTCTACTTGTACCGTTACCGTTTTTTTTATCTTTTCAGAAAAACAAAACGAAAATAAAACCGGTGTTGGACGGGCAGCCCGAGGACGGTCTGCGTTTTGCTAAGGGGGAATGTGACGCCCTGGGCAAGCCAGGGGTCACAGGTCACAACACCACACGCACCCCAGATTCCCTGCAGGAACACCAAGGTCAGAACACAAATCCTTGTTGCCTTCCTCCAGGGGCTGATGTCCACACCAGGGGGTGGGCCAGGCGGTTGGCTCCACCCACCGAGGAGTTCACAGCCCTGGAGGCGGGAAAACCAGGGAGATAGAGTTTGGAGTTTGAAGTAAAAGGAGTAAACAGTGGAGGTGTAGTGAGAGAAGGAAGAAGTGACAGAGAAAAGTGACAGCAAGAAGCCTGAAGTTGGTCCGGGTGTGTGCCCCGGACTGAGACAGCAAGGTTGGCAGACGGCAGTGACCGTCTGCAGGAGAGATTGCTCGGAGGTTGCCGAAAGGACCGTGGGCGGGTGGTGACCTGGCGGTACCGGAGCGGTATACAAAGAACAGTCAGCACCAGGGCAGGGGCCTTTCGGATCCCGGCAAGGCTAGGAGTCGCCATAATTTGCCAAATCCGTCAGTGAAGGGGACCACTGGGTCTCCCAACAACCAAGTCCCGATTGAAGGCAACAGTCCGACCGTTAAGGGGAGACACCGCCACCGCCAAGGCACCAGTTTCCCAGGGCCAGCGCCTGCGGGCAAGAGAGGGGCTCCTCCGGCTCATATCCAGGTCGGGGAGCGGGTTACCGGTGGGAATCCATCGCTACCAAAGGACTATACATAGGTGCAGGGAAGAGACCGTCACCGCTAACTGCAGGGAACATCAGCACCGTAGCCGTCCGAGGGACCCGTCCAACCAGCCGTTTGTTTACCGAGAACTTTGTCATCATCCTTTGGCTGAGTGAGTACCTCCGTGCCGTGCGGCACAGCACTGCCCCTGCATCCCTGCACCTCCACAGGCCCCATAACTCGCCTGTCCACCATCCCAACCCCATCACTGGGCCCCGGGACCACCAAACCCCCTACCCACGGAGGGGCAAATCAACAACTGGCTGCTCCATACCACCACTCCCGGGATCCCCAGACAGAGCAGCGGTGGTGTCCACACAATCACCACAACCGTGGGTGGCGTCACGGACAATAAACTATCCCAACCACCAAACCCCTTTCACTCACGGGCGCCGCTCGAGTCCCCGGGATCCGGCCCATCGCTCGAGCCACCGAGCAGCAGCAGGCCGCAGCAGCAGCGGTAGCCGGACCCGAGCAGTGGGAGAGCGCGGCGTCCCCTCCTCTGCCCGCGACAGTTCCTGGAGGAGTGGCTGAAATCTAATCTTGGGATCGAGTTCTCCTCGACGTTTGCGGTGGAGAGGGCGCACAGAGTTCCAATGAGACCTCCTATTCCAGGTGCACCGCCGCGTCCCTTCTTAGCAAGGATGCTCAACTGCAGAGATAGAGACACAGCACTCCGCCTAGCCCGACAGAAGAGCCCACTTAAGTTTAACAATGTTACACTCTCGATCTTCCCAGACTTTTCGGTGGACCTCCAGAAACAGAGGGCCCACTTCATGGATGTGAAGAAAAAATTAAGGGAGCGAAACATCATCTATTCTATGCTATACCCTGCCCGACTCCGCATAGTGCATGAAGGGTCGTCTCTGTTTTTCACTACACCTGCTGAGGCTGAGGACTGGTTACAGTTACACCCGAGACCTAAGGGGCAGAAGCAATGAGGCTACGTCTACTAAGTGACATTTGCTGAGCCCTCTGGTGCCCTTCATCTCCCATTAAAGCTTGAAGCCCCCTTTGGAGAAAGACAAGACTTCTCCGTGCCTTGAGTGATGGAGGAATTGGCCAGGAGTTGGTTCCTGTGAGATGGGAGCCCTATTTTGTGCACTCTAATACCACCTATACCAGGACACTGCATTCAGTGGTGGTATCCCCATTGATGTTTGAAATGTTTTACAGGACTTATCGGAAAGGTCCTGAAGTTCGATATTGTTTTTCTATGTTTACAGCTGCTATTGCATTAACTTTATTTCTTCGCAGAGATAGGCTTAAAACTATTGGTGGGTTAACCACATCTAATTGCGGGGTGAAACGCGCCTTATACTTGGGATCCTGGTTCTATAAACAGATTTATATGATATGGGGTCAGAGATGATAGTTATGACCTGGAATGTCAGAGGCCTTAAGTTGCCCAAAAAACGTATCAAGGTATTTTCCCAAATTAAGCAAATCAGGGCTCAGCTGGTGGCACCAGTAGAAACTCACCTCACACGAGACACAGCCAGACTAGTAAACAAACCATGGGTACAATGGTCGACGCATGCGTTCCACACCACCTACTCCAGAGGAGTCTCTTTATTGGTCCATAAAAACAGACGATGGGAAGCAAAGGTGGTAAGGCATGACCCGGAGGGGCGGTTTGTGTTTATATATGCGTCTATAGATTCTAGAGATTATGTACTACTATGCATTTATAACCCCCCACCGGCTCGCGTTTCCGTTCTTAAACAGGCACTGAGCTTTGCCCTCAGCTACCCAGATGCATATGTGTTATGCATGGGGGATTTTAACCTTGTGATGAATGAGGAGCAGGACAGGTTTCGGGTAGATGGGGGGAGACAACAATCGACCCCGGATTCGACTGACTTACAGCAATGCGTGGAGGGAGGCGGGTGGATAGACCTTTGGCGACTCCGACACCCTAACACTCGAGAATATACATGTCACTCCTCCACTAGACGTACGCTGTCCAGACTGGATTATATTTTTGGGTCAAGCAACGTCGCGACCTGGGTGGATGATGTGGTACACCCTTTAAACCCCTTTTGGTTGAAATTAATTGATCAAAGCGATAGGACTCTGACCCAAATAGAACATTTTCTAAAAATCCACCCTAAACCCTGGATTATTAACTTGGTGTGGGATACTCTCAAGGCTTACCTTCAGGGGTGTCATTCTTCAACCATAACATATCTTAAAAGAGCGACTAGAAATGAGGATGACATGGTGGAGGGGAGACTTAAGGACCTAGAGGCAGAATATATTACAGCCCCAACCGATGGGAACAGAGCAACCTGGATGCATTCATACAGGCTGTATATGCAACACTCTGAGACCAAGTCCAAACGCAAACTGGTCTTCACTCGACAATCTTACTTTGAGCTTGGAAACCAGTCTAGTAAATTACTGGCATATATGGTTCGGCAGCATAACACCTCAAATACAATACTTGGTATACGGAGGGTGGACGGCTCCACAGCCACATCCCCTGAAGATATCTTGGAGTGCTTTCATGAATATTATAAAACCGTATATACTTCTAGAAGCCCTCATGGAGTTCAAAGCTGTGGGGCATATCTATCGGATCTGGAGTTTCCCACTTTGAGCAGATCGCAATGGGAGTCTCTGGATGCGGACATCACACTGGATGAAGTGATTACAGCCATCTCAGATATGGCTAGGGGGAAATCTCCGGGTCCAGATGGCCTTCCCATAGAATTCTATAGTAAATATTGTGACGTATTGGCCCCGATTCTTTTAGAGGTTTTCTCACATTTTTCAGCCGGTGACTCTCTACCTGCCTCCTTGTACGAAGCACATATAGTCGTGCTGAGGAAGGAGGGTAAAGACCCACTAGACTGCGGTTCATACCGTCCTATATCCCTAGTTAACGTGGATTATAAGATCTTTACCAAAATACTGGCGTCCAGGCTTAATTCAGTTATATTGAGTATAGTTCACCCAGATCAAACCGGATTTATGCCGGGAAAACACCTCTATAAATATAAGACGGGTCCAGTCCATAGTGCAATATAGCACACTGGTCCAGGAGAACGAGTGGGCCTTGGCCTCGCTGGATGCGGCCAAGACTTTTGACTCGGTAGAATGGCCATTTTTATTTGCCTGCCTCCAGAGATTCGCCTTTGGGCCTAAATTCAGTAACTGGATTCATATGTTGTATAGGTCCCCGACAGCCAGTATACTAGTCAATGGTGCTATGTACGCCCTTCTCATTGAATCGGGGCACAAGACAGGGATGCCCTCAGTCTCCAGCATTGTTTGCACTAGTTATTGAAGCTTTGGCAATTAGAATCCGCTCTCGTCCACAGATCACTGGAATCACTATAGCCGACCGCACAGATCAAATAGGATTGTATGCGGATGACATGGTTGTCTTCTTAGATCGAGTGCAAGAGACTCTACCGGTGGTTATAGACACTATAGATACATTTGGGGAGTTTTCGGGACTACGCATCAACTGGGATAAGTCGGCTTTGATGCCATTAATGCATGGGTCTGGAATTTCAATGGAGGGTAGGTCACCTCTGCAAGTGGTAACTAGCTTTAAATACCTGGGAATACACATACAGAAAGACCATACACTAGACCTGCAGACGAGTATAACACCACTTCTGGAGCACGTTACACTTAAATATAACTTGTGGAGCAAGCTACCCCTGTCAGTGGTTCAGTGGTTGGCAGAATAAATTTAATCAAAATGATATTACTTCCAAAGCTTAGCTACACACTACAACATAGTGCAGTATCCGTACCCAAATCCTTCTTCTCTACGCTGAACTCGCTTACTACCTCTTTCATATGGGGGAGATCCAGACCCAAACTTCGGTTATCCATTTTACAGAGATCCAAGAGACTGGGAGGGATGGCTTCACCGGAGTTCTTCCTGTACTATCTGGCGGGGCAGCTTAAAGCACTAGTGGCCTGGATGCCTGGTTGTCAACTGCCGAACTCCGAGAGTCACTTGGCACACGCGGCCGGGACTGACTGTTTGGTGGGTTTTTTGGAATTAGATGGACTGAGAATATCACGGCAACTACCCCTCCTCAAGCTGGCAAGATTGGTCTGGCGACAAGCTAAGAGAGTGGCACATTTTGAGGGACTGGTGGCGGAACTCCCATTATGGGGGAATAGCCACTTCCATACTCTGAGAGATCACCCCTCAGCACAATTTTGGGTCACTCACAATGTCATTACACTGGGTGATCTATATGCCCCGGGAACCACAACCTTCAAATCCTTTGACCAGATCCAAACTGAATATAATATCCCAAGGTCGCAATTTTTTAGATACCTGCAGATTCGCACAGCGATTCAATCCCATATGCAGAAAATTGGAACGGGGAAACTGATATCAACACTCCCGATGATAGGTATCCTAAAATCACAGGGACCTCGGGGTTTAATCTCAGCCATATATACTTACCTGTTGTCGGTGGGGGTGGAGTCGGACCCCTTGCCAGCCCAGGATAGATGGAGATCTCTAATTCCCTCTCTACAGGGAGAGGAATGGGAAGAGATATTGCAATCTCCGACTGCGGTATTCCCGTCAGTTAATAATAAGTTGATTCAATGCTACATTGTCCACCAGGCATACCTTAAGGCCCCGTCACACTAAGCAACATCGCTAGCAACATCGCTGGTAACGAACAACTTTTGTGACGTTGCTAGCGATGTTGCTGTGTGTGACATCCAGCAACAACCTGGCCCCTGCTGTGAGGTCGTTGGTTGTTGCTGAATGTCCTGGGCCATTTTTTAGTTGTTGCTGTCCCGCTGTGAAGCACAGATCGCTGTGTGTGACAGCGAGACAGCAACAACTAATGTGCAGTGAGCAGGGAGCCAGCTTCTGCTGAGGCTGGTAACCAATGTAAACATCGGGTAACCAAGAAGCCCTGTCCTTGGTTACCCGATATTTACCTTTGATACCAGCCTCCGCCGCTCTCACTGCCTGTGCTTCCGGCTCCTGCTCTGTGCACATGTAGCTGCAGCACACATCAGGTTAATTAACCCGATGTGTGCTGTAACTAGGAGAGCAGGGAGCCAGCGCTAAGCATTGTGCGCTGCTCCCTGCTCTGTGCACATGGAGCTGCAGCACACATCGGGTAATTAACCCGATGTGTGCTGTAACTAGGAGAGCAGGGAGCCAGCGCACGTGTAGCTCCGTGCGGTGGTAACCAAGGTAAATATCGGGTTGGTTACCCGATATTTACCTTAGTTACCAAGCGCAGCATCTTCCACGCGGCGCTGGGGGCTGGTCACTGGTTGCTGGTGAGCTCACCAGCAACTTGTGTAGCGACGCTCCAGCGATCCCTGCCAGGTAAGGTTGCTGGTGGGATCGCTGGAGCGTCGCAGTGTGACATCTCACCAGCAACCTCCTAGCAACTTACCAGCGATTACATCAAATGAGGGCCAGGAAGGGATGGAAGGAAAGAAGGAACTGGATGAATCTGCGGAGAAAGGAAGACACAACAGTGATCTACACAAAGGACTTTCTTACCTTTGTTTTTGGTTCAACATGTCTTGTGTTTTGTGTCGTGGACTGAGCAGCTTTGAAAAAAAGAAGAATGTTCTTGTTAAACTCACGGGACCTCTATCTTGTCTCTGTACATGGCCACCTGGTGAAGTGATGTGCAGCCTGTCGGGCGAGGTACTAGGATCCGGCACATGGGAAGAGTTTGAGGTCCTCATGGATGGAGTGATGGTGACTATTACAGTGAAGCTCCTGGTAGTGCAGACATGGTGGCCCCACCGGCCTCACTCTACGTGTACTGCTTACAGCCTATGGGGCGTTTCTGAGGGGTTTATATTAGGGACTTTCACTTTGTTCTAATTCTAACTATGAGTCAAGAGAGAAAAAAAACTTGAAAAATAACCTTGTGAACCTAGGGTTAGAGCAGAGGGGAAGACAGTGCCCGGGTCCTGCTACCGGGGGTGGAGGTCTCCACAAGCCGCTCTGCTCAGGATATTTAGATAGGGGATTAAAGTAAAGAGTTGAGTCTTTGTTTTGTTTACAGGAAAGTCACACTTCACCTCTGCCAGACATGGTGGTTTAAGGGCACGTTACACGCTACGATATATCAAACGATATGTCGGCGGGGTCACGTCGTAAGTGACGCACATCCGGCGCCGTTTGATATATCATAGCGTGTGACAGCTACGAGCGACTGTTAACGAGCAAAAATACTCACCTTATCGTTGCTCGTTGACACATCGCTCATTTTCTAAAAATCGCACGTCCTTCTGTGCGCCGGTTGTTCATCGTTCCCGGGGCAGCACACATCGCTCCGTGTGACACCCCGGGAACGACGAACACAGCTTACCTTCGTCCCGCTGGCAATGCGGAAGGAAGGAGGTGGGCGGGATGTTTACGTCCCGCTCATCTCCGCCCCGCCGCTTCTTCCTTCAGGAAGTGGATGTTCGCCGCCCACAGCGAGGTTGTTTGGGAGGTAAGTATGTGTGACGGGGGTTTACGACTTTGTGTGACATGGGCAACAGATTGCCTGTGCCGCAAAAACGATGTGGGCGGGTACGATCGCAAATGCGATCGCACGAGAAATTGATATGTGTAAAGCAGGCTTTAGGCTGGACTCGTGATGATATTTCAGGCTTCTGATCGTGAAGGATTAATCTTCTCTATTTCTCCATACACAGACAGCAAGCTCTGATTATTGGAATCCTCTACTCCTCATCCTCCACAGGGACATGGATGAGTGGTGGGGTGTCCATCCCCGATCTTCATCATCCTGTACTACTGACTGAAACCTCCAATCATTTATTACAAATGGGGCAAACGTCTGTGAAGTACAAGCCGTCTATATGGACTGTGAGGATCCAGTCATAAATACCTATCATATAATACTGGTATTTTATACAATTGTCTTTCCCACTTTCTTACCTTTAGTCTTCGTGGAGTTGGGTTGGGGATCCCTGGTTGCTGCTTTAATGCCAAGGAGCTTAATGAATTCTTCCTTCTTCTTCATGGCTTCTTCATATTTGCCTTCTTCAGGGAAAAGGAGGAGATCAGAGGAAAACCTCTTCAGTTTGGGCTGTGCTTCCAGGATCCTCTGCCTCTCTGTATCCGAGCAATTCTCCAAATCATCCAACACGACCAGAACGTTACTTCTGCCTGGAGAAAGGGAGATTTCATACATAAGATACGATAAAAGAAGACACCATGAAAATAAACAATCTGTGATAAGACCCAACAATTACAAACAACTAACACCTCTCATATCACTGGCAGTCTTTATAATGTCACAGCATAGACCAAAAATGCACAAGAGGGAGCAAAAGTGGGAAAAAAATAGATTAAGAATGGACAGGGGAGACTAAGACGATGCAGGGGAGACCAAGACAATGCAGGGGAGACCAAGAATGGACAGGAGAGACCATGCCAATGCAGGGGAGATCAAAAATGGACAGGGGAGACCAAGAGAATGCAAGGGAGACGAAGAATGGGCAGGGGAGACCAAGACAATGCTGGGGAGACCAAAAATGGACAAGAGAGACCAAGAAAATGCAGGGGAGTTCAAGAATGGACAGGGGTGACCAAGACAATGCAGGGGAGACCAAAAATGGACAGAGGAGACCAAGACAATGCAGGGGAGACCAAGAATGGATAGGGGAGACCAAGACATTGCAGGGGAGACCAAAAATGGACAGGGGTGACCAAAGCAAGTCATGGGAGACCAAGAATGGACAGGGGAGACCAAGACAATGCAGGGGAGATCAAGAATGGACAGGGGAGACAAAGACAATGCAGGGGCGACCAAGACAATGCGACCAGGAATGCATAGAAAAGACCAAGATATGACAGGTGACCCCAATACTGAAGTAAGACTCCAATGGTGGACATGGAAAAGGAGACCACTTCCACATAGTGATGCCAAGACAGGACATGAAGAAAAAAACTAAGAATGAGAAGGGAAAAATAATACTTGACAAGGAAGACAAAAACTAAACATAGAAGACCTAGACTAAAAAGGGGAGACCAAAGCTGTACTAGGACATGCATATTGGTCAGAGAAGACCAAAACTGGAAAGCAGAGACTAATAACCTGAGACTGGAAAGACAACCTATGAAAATATGAAATTATTATTTCATTTATTTCATTCATTCATTTTATTATATTATTATTATTCATATACAGGGAAAAAAAACTAAACATAGTATCTTTATGATGTATCAGTTGTTAAAAACATGGGCATTAGAAACTGGACATAGTAAAATGTACGGTATGCCATGTAGTGTGGGGTCAAGAACGCTCAGATATATGCTACAGATAGCTAAATAATCAAATACAAAGCACAAAGGATCAATAAAAAAACTAAGGTGGGGGGACTAATGGGGAAGACATTTCTTACCCTAAAATATTCCTTCCTAACCACGGGGGAAGGCACCCTAAAATAACGATATGGCGCACCCTCTTAACGTGGACTGACCCTGAACGATCCTAATGCAAACTAAAGTGGTCACCAAACCATGAAAAGCCACCACATAACCCAGAGCCGGAGGAATAAGGGACCCTCATGTAAGGTAGAAGCCCGTACCCTACTGAATACAATGAATAAATAATGGCTAAAATAATAACCACAATGTCCTGTTTGATAAATGTTCCAATCCAATCATTAAATATCAATAGAATAGGTCATAAATGGCAAGAAGTGGAGCAACCTTCACCAGGGAGTATAGGAGGCAAAGCAATGTGACTGGCCCATGTGCAAGAACCATAAGACCAATAGGCAACATTAAAATATAAGGCCACAGAAAATGTTACCTCATCTGAGAGTGAGTGTCCTTACATATTTTGTGCTTTGTATTTGGTTATGTAGTCTTTGGACCTGAGCGTTCTTGACCCCACACTACCTGGCATACATTTTGCTATGTCTAGGTTCTAATGACCATGTTTTCATATTTTTAACAACGAATATATAAGAAAGATATTATTTTAGTGTTTTTTTTGTTAAGGTAGTTAATCCAACATCGTGCAGAGAAGACCAATGGACAGTGAAGACAAAGAATGAAGAAATAAAATCAAGACTGGAGAAGAGTAAGTGAAGACGAAGACTGGAAAGTATAGACTAATAGTGGACAAGACAAAGCAACACTGGCCAGGGAAAATCAGACTGGGCAAGAAGACCATTACTGCCTGGTGGAGACCAAGCCTAAACAAGCCTGACCAATATTGACCAGGGAAAATCAGACATGACAAGAAGACTATTACTGCCTGGTAGAGATCGAGCCTGAACAAGCATGACCAATACTGACCAGGGAAAATCAGACATGACAAGAAGACCATTACTGCCTGGTGGAGACCAAGCCTGAACAAGCATGACCAATACTGACCAGGGAAAATCAGACATGACAAGAAGACCATTACTGCCTGGTGGAGACCAAGCCTGAACAAGCATGACCAATATTGACCAGGGAAAATCAGACTGGGCAAGAAGACCATTACTGCCTGGTGGAGACCAAGCATGATTAAGCATGACCAACACTGACCAGGGAAAATCAGACTGGACAAGAAGACCATTACTGCCTGGTGGAGACCAAGAGTATAGAAGCATGACCAACACTGACCAGGGAAAATCAGACTGGACAAGAAGACCATTACTGCCTGGTGGAGACCAAGCCTGAACAAGCATGACCAATACTGACCAGGGAAAATCAGACTGGACAAGAAGACCATTACTGCCTGGTGGAGACCAAGCCTGAACAAGCATGACTAACACTGACCAAGGAAAATCAAACATGACAAGAAAACCATTACTGCTTTGTGTAGACCAAGCCTAAAGACGCATGATCAACACTGACCAGGGAAAATCAGACTGGACAAGAAGACCCATTACTGTCTGGGGGAGATAAAGCCTGACCAACACTGACCAGGGAAAATCCGACATGACAAGAAAACTATTACTGCTTGGTGGAGACCAAGCCTACAGACGCATGACCAACACTGACCAGGGAAAATCAGACTGGACAAGAAGACCATTACTGCCTGGTGGAGACCAAGCCTAAAGACACATGACCAACACTGACCAGGGAAAATCAGATTGGGCAAGAAGGCCATTACTGTCTGATGGAGACCAAGCCTCAGCAACACTGACCAAGGAAAATCAGACTGGACAAAAAGACCATTACTGCCTGGTGGAGACCAAGAGTATAGAAGCATGACCAACACTGACCAGGGAAAATCAGACTGGACAAGAAGACCATTACTGCCTGGTGGAGACCAAGCATGATTAAGCATGACCAACACTGACCAGGGAAAATCAGACTGGAAAAGAAGACCATTACTGTCTGGTGGAGACCAAGCCTGACCAACACTGACCAGGGAAAATCAGACTGGACAAGAAGACCATTACTGCCTGGTGGAGACCAAGCATGATTAAGCATGACCAACACTGACCAGGGAAAATCAGACTAGACAAGAAGACCATTACTGTCTGGTGGAGACCAAGCCTCACCAACACTGACCAGGGAAAATCAGACTGGACAAGAAGACCATTACTGTCTGGTGGAGACCAAGCCTGACCAACACTGACCCGGGAAAATCAGACTGGACAAGAAGACCATTACTGTCTTGTGGAGACCAAGCCTGACCAACACTGACCAGGGAAAATCAGACTGGACAAGAAGACCATTACTCCCTGGTGGAGACCAAGCCTAAAGAAGCATGACCAACACTAACCAGGGAAAATCAGACTGGATAAGAAGACCATTACTGTCTGGTGGAGACCAAGCCTGACCAACACTGACCAGGGAAAATCAGACTGGACAAGAAGACCATTACTGCCTGGCGGAGATCAAGCCTAAAGACGCATGACCAATACTGACCAGGGAAAGTCAGACTGGACAAGAAGACCATTACTGTCTGGTGGAGACCAAGCCTGACCAACACTGACCAGGGAAAATCAGACTGGACAAGAAGACCATTACTGCCTGGTGGAGACCAAGCCTGAACAAGCATGACCAATACTGACCAGGGAAAATCAGACTGGACAAGAAGACCATTACTGCCTCGTGGAGACCAAGCCTGACCAATATTGACCAGGGAAAATCAGACATGACAAGAAGACTATTACTGCCTGGTAGAGATCGAGCCTGAACAAGCATGACCAATACTGACCAGGGAAAATCAGACATGACAAGAAGACCATTACTGCCTGGTGGAGACCAAGCCTGAACAAGCCTGACCAACACTGACCAGGGAAAATCCGACATGACAAGAAAACTATTACTGCTTGGTGGAGACCATGCCTACAGACGCATGACCAACACTGACCAGGGAAAATCAGACTGGACAAGAAGACCATTACTGTCTGGTGGAGACCAAGCTTGACCAACACTGACCAGGGAAGATCAGACTGGACAAGAAGACCATTACTGCCTGGTGGAGACCAAGCCTAAAGACACATGACCAACACTGACCAGGGAAAATCAGACTGGGCAAGAAGGCCATTACTGTCTGATGGAGACCAAGCCTCACCAACACTGACCAGGGAAAATCAGACTGGACAAGAAGACCATTACTGCCTGGTGGAGACCAAGCATGATTAAGCATGACCAACACTGACCAGGGAAAATCAGACTGGACAAGAAGACCATTACTGTCTGGTGGAGACCAAGCCTGACCAACACTGACCAGGGAAAATCAGACTGGACAAGAAGACCATTACTGCCTGGTGCAGACCAAGCATGATTAAGCATGACCAACACTGACCAGGGAAAATCAGACTGGACAAGAAGACCATTACTCCCTTGTGGAGACCAAGCCTAAAGAAGCATGACCAACACTGACCAGGGAAAATCAGACTGGACAAGAAGACCATTACTGCCTCGTGGAGACCAAGCCTGACCAATATTGACCAGGGAAAATCAGACATGACAAGAAGACTATTACTGCCTGGTAGAGATCGAGCCTGAACAAGCATGACCAATACTGACCAGGGAAAATCAGACATGACAAGAAGACCATTACTGCCTGGTGGAGACCAAGCCTGAACAAGCATGACTAACACTGACAAGGAAAATCAGACATGACAAGCAAACCATTACTGCTTGGTGTAGACCAAGCCTACAGACGCATGACCAACACTGACCAGGGAAAATCAGACTGGACAAGAAGACCATTACTGTCTGGTGGAGACCAAGCCTGACCAACACTGACCAGGGAAAATCAGACTGGGCAAGAAGGCCATTACTGTCTGATGGAGACCAAGCCTCACCAACACTGACCAGGGAAAATCAGACTGGAAAAGAAGACCATTACTGCCTGGTGGAGACCAAGAGTAAAGAAGCATGACCAACACTGACCAGGGAAAATCAGACTGGACAAGAAGACCATTACTGCCTGGTGGAGACCAAGCATGATTAAGCATGACCAACACTGACCAGGGAAAATCAGACTGGACAAGAAGACCATTACTGTCTGGTGGAGACCAAGCCTGACCAACACTGACCAGGGAAAATCAGACTGGACAAGAAGACCATTACTGCCTGGTGGAGACCAAGCATGATTAAGCATGACCAACACTGACCAGGGAAAATTAGACTGGACAAGAAGACCATTACTGTCTGGTGGAGAACAAGCCTCACCAACACTGACCAGGGAAAATCAGACTGGACAAGAAGACCATTACTGTCTGGTGGAGACCAAGCCTGACCAACACTGACCAGGGAAAATCAGACTGGACAAGAAGACCATTACTGTCTTGTGGAGACCAAGCCTGACCAACACTGACCAGGGAAAATCAGACTGGACAAGAAGACCATTACTGTCTGGTGGAGACCAAGCCTGACCAACACTGACCAGGGAAAATCAGACTGGACAAGAAGACCATTACTGTCTTGTGGAGACCAAGCCTGACCAACACTGACCAGGGAAAATCAGACTGGAAAAGAAGACCATTACTGTCTGGTGGAGACCAAGCCTCACCAACACTGACCAAGGAAAATCAGACTGGACAAGAAGACCATTACTGCCTGGTGGAGACCAAGCATGATTAAGCATGACCAACACTGACCAGGGAAAATCAGACTGGACAAGAAGACCATTACTGTCTGGTGGAGAGCACGCCTGACCAACACTGACCAGGGAAAATAAGACTGGACAAGAAGACAATTACTGCCTGGTGGAGACCAAGCATGATTAAGCATGACCAACACTGACCAGGGAAAATCAGACTGGACAAGAAGACCATTACTGTCTGGTGGAGACCAAGCCTCACCAACACTGACCAGGGAAAATCAGACTGGACAAGAAGACCATTACTGCCTGGTGGAGACCAAGCATGATTAAGCATGACCAACACTGACCAGGGAAAATCAGACTGGACAAGAAGACCATTACTGTCTGGTGGAGACCAAGCCTGACCAACACTGACCAGGGAAAATCAGACTGGACAAGAAGACCATTACTGTCTGGTGGAGACCAAGCCTTACCAACACTGACCAGGGAAAATCAGACTGGACAAGAAGACCATTACTGTCTTGTGGAGACCAAGCCTGACCAACACTGACCAGGGAAAGTCAGACTGGACAAGAAGACCATTACTCCCTGGTGGAGACCAAGCCTAAAGAAGCATGACCAACACTGACCAGGGAAAATCAGACTGGACAAGAAGACCATTACTGTCTGGTGGAGACCAAGCCTCACCAACACTGACCAGGGAAAATCAGACTGGACAAGAAGACCATTACTGCCTGGCGGAGATCAAGCCTAAAAACGCATGACCAATACTGACCAGGGAAAGTCAGACTGGACAAGAAGACCATTACTGTCTGGTGGAGACCAAGCCTGACCAACACTGACCAGGGAAAATCAGACTGGACAAGAAGACCATTACTGCCTGGCGGAGATCAAGCTTAAAGGCGCATGACCAACACTGACCAGGGAAAATCAGACTGGGCAAGAAGACCATTACTGCCTGGTGGAGACCAAGCCTGAACAAGCATGACCAATACTGACCAGGGAAAATCAGACTGGACAAGAAGACCATTACTGCCTTGTGGAGACCAAGCCTGACCAATATTGACCAGGGAAAATCAGACATGGCAAGAAGACTATTACTGCCTGGTAGAGATCGAGCCTGAACAAGCATGACCAATACTGACCAGGGAAAATCAGACATGACAAGAAGACCATTACTGCCTGGTGGAGACCAAGCCTGAACAAGCATGACTAACACTGACCAAGGAAAATCAGACATGACAAGAAAACCATTACTGCTTGGTGTAGACCAAGCCTAAAGACGCATGACCAACACTGACCAGGGAAAATCAGACTGGACAAGAAGACCCATTACTGTCTGGGGGAGATCAAGCCTGACCAACACTGACCAGGGAAAATCCGAAATAAGAAAACTATTACTGCTTGGTGGAGACCAAGCCTACAGATGCATGACCAACACTGACCAGGGAAAATCAGACTGGACAAGAAGACCATTACTGTCTGGTGGAGACCAAGCTTGACCAACACTGACCAGGGAAAATCAGACTGGACAAGAAGACCATTACTGCCTGGTGGAGACCAAGCCTGAAGACACATGACCAACACTGACCAGGGAAAATCAGACTGGACAAGAAGACCATTACTGTCTGGTGGAGACCAAGCCTCACCAACACTGACCAGGGAAAATCAGACTGGACAAGAAGACCATTACTGCCTGGTGGAGACCAAGAGTAAAGAAGCATGACCAACACTGACCAGGGAAAATCAGACTGGACAAGAAGACCATTACTGCCTGGTGGAGACCAAGCCTAAAGAAGCCTGACCAGGGAAAATCAGACTGGACAAGAAGACCATTACTGCCTGGTGGAGACCAAGCCTAAAGAAGCATGACCAACACTGACCAGGGAAAATCAGACTGGACAAGAAGACCATTACTGTCTGGTGGAGACCAAGCCTCACCAACACTGACCAGGGAAAATCAGACTGGACAAGAAGACCATTACTGCCTGGTGGAGACCAAGCATGATTAAGCATGACCAACACTGACCAGGGAAAATCAGACTGGATAAGAAGACCATTACTGTCTGGTGGAGACCAAGCTTCACCAACACTGACCAGGGAAAATCAGACTGGACAAGAAGACCATTACTGTCTGGTTGAGACCAAGCTTCACCAACACTGACCAGGGAAAATCAGACTGGACAAGAAGACCATTACTGTCTGGTGGAGACCAAGCCTCACCAACACTGACCAGGGAAAATCAGACTGGACAAGAAGACCATTACTGTCTTGTGGAGACCAAGCTTGACCAACACTGACCAGGGAAAATCAGACTGGACAAGAAGACCATTACTGTCTTGTGGAGACCAAGCCTCACCAACACTGACCAGGGAAAATCAGACTGGACAAGAAGACCATTACTGCCTGGCGGAGATCAAGCCTAAAGACGCATGACCAATACTGACCAGGGAAAGTCAGACTGGACAAGAAGACCATTACTGTCTGGTGGAGACGAAGCCTGACCAACACTGACCAGGGAAAATCAGACTGGACAAGAAGACCATTACTGCCTGGCGGAGATCAAGCCTAAAGACGCATGACCAACACTGACCAGGGAAAATCAGACTGGACAAGAAGACCATTACTGTCTGGTGGAGACCAAGCCTGACCAACACTGACCAGGGAAAATCAGACTGGAAAAGAAGACTATTACTGCCTGGTGGAGACTAAGCATGATTAAGTATGACCAACACTGACCAGGGAAAATCAGACTGGACAAGAAGACTGTGAGGCAATTCCCGGGATATGAAGATGAATTATGACTTCCAGTCATAATCTCTCATCACTCCATGGCAGTGCCCCCTCCCTTCTTGTTCTCAGAGGTCCAGCATCTGTGAAGGTGTCACATCCCAGCCATCTCCTGTGATATGGAGATTAGGTGACGTGGGAACAATGGACACAGGATGACTCCCTGCCGTGACCCTGTAGTAGGGGCTGCTATCTAATTAGCAAGGCTATGGAAGTATCCAGACAGAACGACTCCAGTAAAAAATGGTTCATATCTCGCAAGCCATATTTCCGATAAATATGGCAACCATAAAAATGGTGTCTCCGCATGCGGACGATGCTGGCACACCCTTTTTATGGGAGCAGGACCTGGGGAAATACCCCAGGCGTGATATCAGCCAATGGGGAACTAGTAGACAAGTCATGAGTCCTCTCGTTCCGTAGCTAAATTCATAGCTGTCACAATGAGAGCGTCGGCGTCCGCCTACGACGCTCCCAGGCCAAGTTATGGCCATATTCCATGTTGTGGATTTTGTCCATAACTCCAGCCAGGGGTGGAGCAGTGCTCCCTCTGAGGTCACTAAGGTAGGAGGGGACCTGGATTTGCCCAGGTTGATAACCCTACTTCGGCCATTTTCCAGGGTTCTTTCGCTGGGGGTCACGTGCAGGAAACATCTGTGGGAGTTCCTAGAAACCTGGTCTACAGCGCCCCCCTGTGGCCAGACGCACAAGGTAACTGATTGAATTGCATACCTGTTTGTAAACCATGCTTTATCTGTAACTGTACTCTGACATATGTATATTCTGTAGATTCCCTATTGTATATATTGTAGTTTCTAGTGTGCTTTAGGCTGATTAAATTATATAATTAATCTTGGGCTGTTCTGTTATCTCGATCTTGAATCCCACGTCTGTGTGTTCGGCTAATAGTTACCGTGAAGCGGTTGGTGGCAGCGAGTTTGTGCCAAGGATTATTGTGGGGAGGCCAGTGAGATTCGGGGAGATTTTATATATTCCGCCCGCGGAGGTCGGGGGAATATATACCCTACTCTCACCGGGAACCCTTCAATAATCGGCATAAGTAGTATAGCGGCCTCCTTGCTTATTGTCGGGCAATTCCATAATTGGCCTGACTATAAGAGGGGCGCTAGAGAGCGCATCACGTGCTCTGTCTGTCGGTCGGGAGGTATAAAGGAGGGGTGACCCCCACTTGTTACCCCCCGATTGTGACGTACTGGTAGCCAGCGCGGGGGATTTCTGAGTGACCCCCCCGGTGGTTCGTGACATATTGGTGGCATAGCGGTGGGATCGAGATAATAGTGTGTGTGAGTGTGAGACCCATACTCCCAGACACTAAAGACTGCCTGCAGCAGCTGTGGCTGCTGGGGTCTTCAGACTAGCTCAACACTAGAGTGTCAGAGTGCAGATACTGTAAGGTGTGTGGGTGCATCAGGTGGCAGTTCTGTGTCAGTGACCAAAGTCTGCAAGAATGGCTGATGGCACCAGGAGCAAAGCCAAAGGAAGGGCCGATGCTCAGGCCAGAGACGATGAGGAGGTTGTCCACGAGCCCTCCAAGAGCCCGACGCCAGAGAACAGCTCTGCAGAGGACATTGCACAACCTGGCACTGCTGGACAAGATGAGGAGGAGCTCGCCCAAGGGTCCTCAACGAGCCAGATGCCAGTCCTCCGCTCTGAAATGGACAGTGAATCACCTGGCTCTGCAGCGTGCCGCAGATCACCACTTGCCAATCCCTCCGGCCTGAGAGGTGCAGAGGCCCTCCTTCAAGCTGCCTTGGCCAGGCTTATGGCTGGAGACCGGGATACCTACGAGATACTCATGGCCGAGCGTGGGCGACAGGCAGCGCGTGACGCTGAGGCTGCGGAGCGGCAAGCAGCGCGTGACGCTGAGGCTGCGGAACGGCAAGCAGCGCGTGAGGCTGCGGAGCGGCAGGCAGCGCGTGAAGAGCGAGAGCGAGAGCGACAGGCAGACCGTGACTACCAGCTGCAGCTAGCTCAGCTCCGGCCCTCATCAGCCACATGTGACCTTCAAAACACCAAACTTCCAAAGGTCCGTGTTGAGGACTTCCCAGTGCTGGAGAAGGATGGAGACTTGGACTCTTTCCTGACTGCTTTTGAACGGACTTGCTTGCAGCACCATCTGGACAAGGATCAGTGGGCCAAATACCTGATCCCCCGTCTAAGGGGTAAGGCCCTGGATATCCTTGGGGACTTGCCTGCTGAGGCAGATCAGGGCTACGACACCATCAAGCGGGCCCTGATCCAACAGTACAACCTCACTCCAGAGTCCTACCGCAAGAAGTTCCGGACCCTGCAAAAGGGACCAAAGGACTCCTGGGCTGACCACCGGCGGGCACTTGCCCGAGCTGCCGACCTCTGGACCCAAGGCCTGCAGCTTTCCACTGGACCGGAGATCCTGGACTTGTTCATCACGGAGCAACTCTTGTGGAACTGCCCTGAGGATCTCCGCCAGTTCATCCGAGACCAGAAGCCAAAGGGGTCCACGGCTACAGCTGCCCTGGCCGATGACTACACCAACAATCGGGCTCCTGAGGCCAGGAGAGCAGCCACCAGCAGCACCTGGAGAGGGGGTAAGATGAACTCTGCGACTGCCCCACCTGCCCCTAGACTGCAGGGGGTGTCCCCCTCAACTCCCCTCTCCAGGCCCGTGGCAGAACCAAGACGGTGCCACCAGTGCAACCTACCTGGACACTTCAAGGCCATGTGCCCTCAGCGTCCCAAGGCCCCGGCTCCGTCCCAAGGGCCGCCCAAGGTGTATTGTGTGGGTGGGGGTGGTGGTAGGTCCCTGGACAGCTTCCAACCTGTCACCGTCGGCCGGTCTGTGACCATAGGATTGCGAGACAGCGCCTCGGAGGTGACTCTGGTGCGGCCTGACATGGTGTCCCCCCAAGACTTGATCCCGGGAAAAACCCTCGCTGTCTCCGGGATTGGAGGCATTGACCCGGCGCTGCCTGTTGCTGACATTTATGTGGACTGGGGCGCAGGGCGAGGGGTGAGGGAGGTGGGGGTAACTGATCGGATCCCTGCAAACGTGCTACTTGGGACAGATTTGGGGCAGATAACCTCCCAGTTTGGCCCCCCCCCAAGGGCTGAACCTTCAGCCCGTACTGACATGACTCCTAACAATGTTAATGTGTTATCTATGAATGATGTAAGGGAGGAGGGAGTGAACTCTGATATTTCTGCTTGCATAGACACCATAGACACACACTCAGCTGCAGCTGTGACAGGGGAGGGGGTCAGAGAAAGGTGTGACAATGCCTCTACAAGTAATCAGCCTGTGAGCTGGGATCTGTTGCCCTCTGCAGGGATAAGCAGAGAGCAGGGTGCTGCAGGGGGAGGACCAGTGTGTGGGGTGGGGGCTACCACAGCAAATGTGGGGTCCCCAGAGATTTCACAGCGGGGTTCTGTTGCTGCAGGAGGGGAACAGGCAGGTGAGATTGGGGCCGGTCCAGGAGCGGAAGTGCTCCCAGGTAAGATCTCGGTGCATGGTTCCCCCACAACCGGGGTGTCAGGAAGCCAGGTAGGTCTGCCTGAACCGGCGACTTGGTCAGGAACGGAGGAGGAGCAGGCACGACCCACGGTCGCAGCGGCTGTGGCCGCTGTCACCCGCAGTGGGAGTGCTGGAAGCCAAGGGGCCTCCCGGAGGTCCGATAGCTCTTCCCCTTCTGACCAAGTGGCAGCCGAGTCAGGTGGAGGCCAGGACACAGGTCCCGGGGTACTGACTGAAGATGTGACAGTCTCGTCGATTCTGGCCACATCTAGTCAGGGGTTTCAGGCAGCGTTAGAAGCTGACGACAGCCTGAAAGCTCTTAAGGAGCAGGCGGCACAGCCTCCCTCGGACTCGGACCCGGAGCGAGTGGTCTGGGACCAAGGACGGCTGTACCGGGCCACGGTCCAGCAGGGTTCACCGGAGGCGTGGCCCAGGGACCGACAGTTGGTGGTACCCTATCCGTTCCGGACGGAGTTGTTGCGGATCGCACATGAGATTCCGATGGCCGGACACCTAGGGATCGCTAAGACCAAGGCCAGGTTAAACCAGCATTTCTACTGGCCAAAAATGGGGGCCGATGTGGCTGCCTACTGCCGTTCGTGTGAAACCTGTCAGAGAGTGGGGAAGGCGGGGCCACACCCCAAAGCCCCACTAGTATTTCTGCCAATCATCGATGAGCCTTTCAGGAGGGTGGCTGTGGATCTGGTCGGCCCGCTGGCCATCCCCAGCAGCTCCGGGAAACGCTTCATACTGACGGTAGTGGACTATGCCACCCGGTACCCAGAAGCAGTGGCCTTGTCGTCCATTCGGGCTGACAAGGTGGCCACCGCATTGCTGGAGATTTTCTCCCGAGTGGGTTTTCCCCAGGAAATGCTCACTGACCGGGGGACCCAATTCATGTCCCAGCTGATGGAGGCCCTCTGTAAGCAAGTCCAGGTGCGACATCTGGTGGCCAGCCCGTACCATCCACAGACTAATGGCCTGTGCGAGCGGTTTAATGGCACCTTAAAGCAGATGCTTAAGATGTTGGTCGACTCCCATGGGCGTGACTGGGAGCGGTATCTCCCACACCTGTTATTTGCTTACCGGGAGGTTCCACAGGCCTCAACAGGATTCTCACCGTTTGAGCTCCTGTACGGGCGACGTGTGCGGGGCCCCCTGGCTCTGGTGAAAGAGGCTTGGGAAGGGGATTTGGCCACCCCTGGAGTGTCGGTTATCGAGTATGTCATGCGCTTCCGGGACAAAATGCAGGCCTTGACGCAACTGGTACACGACAATATGGCTCAAGCCCAGGCCGATCAGAAGCGTTGGTACGACCAGAACGCTTGTGAGAGGACCTACCAAGTGGGTCAAAAGGTGTGGGTACTGGTCCCCGTACCACAGGACAAGCTTCAGGCAGCCTGGGAAGGCCCATACCTCGTGTACCAGCAGCTCAACCCTGTGACGTACCTGGTCACCCTGGACCCTGCCCGTGGAAGGCGGAAGCCCTTCCATGTGAACATGATGAAGGCACATCATGAGCGGGAGGCATGTGCGCTCCCCGTGTGCAACCTGCCCGAGGAGGGAGAAGCGGAAACCCTCTTGGATATGCTAGCCCAGGTTAGGGCAGGCGGATCCATTGAGGATGTGGAGGTTGGCCACCAGCTCTTGGAGGACCAACGGTCCCAGCTGTGGGCCACCCTACACCCCTTCCGGGGGTTGTTTACCAACCAGCCCGGAAGGACTGACTTGGCTGTCCATCACGTGGACACTGGGGATCATCCCCCGATCCGGCGTTCAGCATATCGGGTTTCCCTGGAGGTGCAGCAACACATGCGCCAGGAGATTGACGAGATGCTGAAGCTGGGGGTGATCCAGGCATCCAACAGCGCTTGGGCCTCGCCTGTAGTCCTCGTCCCTAAGACGGACCGAACCACTCGGTTCTGCGTGGACTACAGGGGGCTCAATGCTGTCACGGTCGCCGATGCGTACCCAATGCCACGCATCGATGACCTGCTCGATCAGTTGGCCGGGGCTCAGTACCTGACCATCATGGATCTGAGCCGGGGATATTGGCAGATCCCCCTGACTCGCAAGGCCAGGGAACGCTCTGCCTTTATTACCCCATTTGGACTGTACGAGTCCACGGTGATGCCATTCGGGATGAGGAATGCCCCTGCCACTTTCCAGCGGATGGTCAACACCCTGCTCAAGGGACTTGAAGGGTACGCGGCCGCGTACCTAGATGACATTGCCGTCTTCAGTCCCACCTGGGAGGACCACCTAGAGCATCTAGCACAGGTGCTCAGGCGGATCCACCGGGCAGGTTTGACCATCAAGCCGGGAAAGTGTCAGCTGGCCATGAGCGAGGTCCAGTACCTCGGTCACCGGGTAGGCGGGAGAACACTGAAGCCCGAGCCTGAGAAAGTGGAAGCCATCGCATCCTGGCCCACCCCCAGGACCAAGAAGCAGGTGATGTCCTTCTTGGGGACCGCTAGGTACTATAGGAGGTTTGTTCCATGCTATAGTAGCCTGGCAAAGCCCTTGACGGACCTCACCAAGAAGAAGCTGCCCTCTGCAGTCGATTGGACAGTGGACTGCGAGACAGCCTTCCGGGCCCTAAAGGACGCCCTGTCCAGCCCGCCCGTGCTACAGGCAGCCGACTTCACGCGGCCGTTTGTAGTACAGACCGACGCCAGTGACTTCGGCCTCGGTGCGGTACTCAGCCAGGTGGACTCTGCGAGCCAAGAGCACCCAGTCTTGTACCTGAGCAGGAAGCTGTTACCAAGGGAAGTGGCCTATTCCACGATGGAGAAGGAGTGCCTGGCCATAGTGTGGGCCCTGCAGCGTCTGCAACCCTATCTATACGGGCGCCACTTCATCGTGGAGACGGACCACAATCCCCTCAGCTGGTTGCACACCGTCTCTGGGACGAATGGGCGATTGTTGCGATGGAGCCTTGCGCTCCAGCAATACAACTTCACCATTCGCCACAAAAGGGGCCGTGACCACGGTAACGCAGACGGGCTGTCCCGACAAGGAGAGGTCGCGGACGGGCGCACGGGGGAACACCGGAGTGTGCTGCCCCCTAGCGCCCTCAAAAGGGGGGAGGTGTGAGGCAAATCCCGGGATATGAAGATGAATTATGACTTCCAGTCATAATCTCTCATCACTCCATGGCAGTGCCCCCTCCCTTCTTGTTCTCAGAGGTCCAGCATCTGTGAAGGTGTCACATCCCAGCCATCTCCTGTGATATGGAGATTAGGTGACGTGGGAACAATGGACACAGGATGACTCCCTGCCGTGACCCTGTAGTAGGGGCTGCTATCTAATTAGCAAGGCTATGGAAGTATCCAGACAGAACGACTCCAGTAAAAAATGGTTCATATCTCGCAAGCCATATTTCCGATAAATATGGCAACCATAAAAATGGTGTCTCCGCATGCGGACGATGCTGGCACACCCTTTTTATGGGAGCAGGACCTGGGGAAATACCCCAGGCGTGATATCAGCCAATGGGGAACTAGTAGACAAGTCATGAGTCCTCTCGTTCCGTAGCTAAATTCATAGCTGTCACAATGAGAGCGTCGGCGTCCGCCTACGACGCTCCCAGGCCAAGTTATGGCCATATTCCATGTTGTGGATTTTGTCCATAACTCCAGCCAGGGGTGGAGCAGTGCTCCCTCTGAGGTCACTAAGGTAGGAGGGGACCTGGATTTGCCCAGGTTGATAACCCTACTTCGGCCATTTTCCAGTGTTCTTTCGCTGGGGGTCACGTGCAGGAAACATCTGTGGGAGTTCCTAGAAACCTGGTCTACAGCACCCCCCTGTGGCCAGACGCACAAGGTAACTGATTGAATTGCATACCTGTTTGTAAACCATGCTTTATCTGTAACTGTACTCTGACATATGTATATTCTGTAGATTCCCTATTGTATATATTGTAGTTTCTAGTGTGCTTTAGGCTGATTAAATTATATAATTAATCTTGGGCTGTTCTGTTATCTCGATCTTGAATCCCACGTCTGTGTGTTCGGCTAATAGTTACCGTGAAGCGGTTGGTGGCAGCGAGTTTGTGCCAAGGATTATTGTGGGGAGGCCAGTGAGATTCGGGGAGATTTTATATATTCCGCCCGCGGAGGTCGGGGGAATATATACCCTACTCTCACCGGGGACCCTTCAATAATCGGCATAAGTAGTATAGCGGCCTCCTTGCTTATTGTCGGGCAATTCCATAATTGGCCTGACTATAAGAGGGGCGCTAGAGAGCGCATCACGTGCTCTGTCTGTCGGTCGGGAGGTATAAAGGAGGGGTGACCCCCACTTGTTACCCCCCCGATTGTGACGTACTGGTAGCCAGCGCGGGGGATTTCTGAGTGACCCCCCCGGTGGTTTGTGACAAAGACCATTACTGCCTGGTGGAGTTCAAGCCTGAACAAGCATGACCAATACTGACCAGGGAAAATCAGACTGGACAAGAAGACCATTACTGTCTGGTGGAGACCAAGCATGACCAACACTGATCAGGGAAAATCAGACATGACAAGAACACCATTACTGCCTGGTGGAGACCATGGCCGAACAAGAATGACCTATACTGACCAAGGAAATTCAGACTGGACAAGGAGTCCAGTACTGCCTGGTGGAAACGAAGCCTGAGCAAGCGTGACCAATACTGAAAACGTAAGACTTCGATTTCACATGAAAGACCTTTTTAGAATTAAATCCCAAGACCAAGCAGTCAGTGTCTGAAATGAGACATCAAAGCCTCTAAGAAATCATTTCACTGGTGACCAAGATTTCATAAAATATCAAAAGTCACAGAGGTTCATTAACATATGAGTCCTGATTAGACAGAGCGCTACGCGAGGCCCCCATGTAATAATGAAGCATACGTCATCCTTACCTGGGGTTTCTGAGAGCATTTTTAGTTCATCATCATATAACGCTCCATCCACATCCGTCATATTGAGCCGTCCCTGGTGTTTGGTGTGATACAGGATCACGGCTGAGCATGTCCTCACATTTTTCTCCCACTCTGTCCTATTGTAGTTGGAGATTGGCAGATGCTTCACCTCGGACATGTGATCCCGGAATGTCCATTCTATGAAATCCATTAACCATTTTAAGTCTCGCTCTGAAGATCTGGAACTGATCCCCACGACAATCCTGTTACTACAAGAGAAACAGTGAAGGTGTGACCAGAATGAAAGCAGCACGTGATTTGTGGTCTTCATATCACTAAGAGGGGTCACCATAAGCAGGGAGGGAGGGGAGGTTGGATATTATGGTCTGCACACACTTAATATGATCTTAATGGTGTCAGGAAAGAGCATTCAACTCCGGCTGTACTGGGACATTCCTCATCATTATTGGGTAAATGTTCTGGACCCTCCAGGTCATCTGCCATCACACTGTGGACATCCTTGTGTGTTGTGTATATAGTGGTCTGCTGACTGTATCATGTCTCCTGTACCTATAATTACAGCCGGGTCTTCATATCACTAAGAGGGGTCACCGTAAGCGGGAGAGGAGGGGGTTGGATATTATGGTCTTCATTGGAGAACATTTTTTCGAAGAAAGCCAAGACCATGATTCCAGATGGAGGAAAGTTGCTCTCACACGACAGATCCTAATTACTACCTTCTTACTTTGGGGGGGGGGGGGGATTTTTGTACCATTTTCTCCTCTGCTTCATAGTGTGTCAAGTATTTTGGAAATGGTTTATGACCGGTGAGAGCTAAACTGGGCCATTCTTTAGAAAATGGAGTCTAGGACAACAAAGTAAACCTCACCCTACTGATTGCCATTTTGGAAAGTTTTTTTTTTTTTTTTCAAAAACTTTTTATTGATTTTCCAATTTTTTATAAACATAACAAGATATTCATGGTTACACAAGGAAAAACTTTTGTCTGACAATATGTGACATAATAGGGTGCGATGCCCCAACTTGATATTTTAAACTGTTTATCTGATTGATATGGTCTCTATTAAACCAAGGCAAAAGTACTAAGAAATAACAGACGCGATACAAGTCAATTAGAATCATTAAGCCCCTGTGCCAACCCCGAATGCTTCCAAATTTTCTGGCACGTCTTGCTGCTACCTTAGCGTCTCGTCTCCCCTTCCCTCCGGAACCCACACCTACGTGATTTTCAATTTACCCAGGTTGTCCTGGCTGTCATTCAGAAGGTACCATTCCAATTGTATAAAAGATGTCATCAGATTATCTATTTCTCCCTGAGTAAATTGACTTTCAATGAAGTTTCTCCATTTCCCAAAGAACTTGGGTGTCAACCTGTCTTTGTCCCTTTCCGCTTCCACTTTCTCCAGCCTTAATAAATCATGTAATTCCCCGATGACCTCTTTTATGGATGGTCCCTCCCTTTGTATCCAATGCTTTAAGATGGACCGTTTGGCTATCATGGCTATGTCATGTACTATTGTATATTTCTTCTTTCCCGGCATGTCCGATCCCCCTCTTACTCCTCCCTCAAAGGAAGGAAAAATCCACACCATTAGCTCTAGATTTCCAGAAATTCCCCATGTTGCCTGGACAAATAATCTAACTTGATTCCAAAACTTGTGAATTTCCTTACACTCCCATAGTCCATGTAGCATATCTGTTTTTTTCTCTTTGACATTTAGGACACCGCATATCTCTTCCCGGAATGTTGAAGCCCATAATAGCCCTGTGTAAAATTCTAAATTGGGTGTCTCTCCATCTCTCATTGGTAACATGTTTCCGCATCTGTACCCATCCCTTCAATATATCCCCTACAACTTCCTGCCCTTTCAATTGTTTCCCCCACGCTGTTAGAGTACGGCTATCCTCCCCAGATATAAGCATTCCCCGAAATGTTCAGTAAATTTGGGAAACATTTACACTTGCTACATCACTTTCCATAAGCTCATCAATCAAACTCTTATTCAATTCCTTTCCAAGCTCCCCCAAATCTACAAATACTCCATGCTTCAGTTGTTCATATTGGATGATATGTGAGCTATTAAGGTCATACTTGTCAAGCACTTCCCGTCCTGTCAGCCACCTTCTCTCCTCCACATTCATGACATCCTTCATTCTCTCGACGCCCTTCTCTTTCCATCTAGTAAATAGCTTATTTTCCCGTCCCATGGGAAAGTTCGGAGATGCCCAGGGATTTAAGTACTTAGATACGTCCCAATTTCTTTCTTACCAGTTTCCATGTTAGCATAGTGTCTCGGAATAAGATTGAGTTCCTTATGTGCCCATCTGCCCTGGACAATGGGGAGTGTAAAATGGACGCCAAATCCCACGGTGATGCATACTTGACTTCCATGTCATAGTCTGAGTGCCTGCTCGTTCCTCTCATCCAATCAAACACATGTCTCATTATACACACCAGGTTGTAACCCCGAACATCCGGGAAACTGAGACCTCCTTCATCCGTTGACTTCATCAGTGATCGTAACTTTATTCTAGGTTTCCTTCCCCTCCATATAAAATCCGCATACGCTGAGTTGAGCCTATTTACGTCCGTCAGTTTTAGCAATATCGGGATCGTCTGGAATGGGTACAACAGTCTAGGAAAGCTCATCATTTTTATCAGGTGGCACCTTGCCAGTAGTGGTAGAGGCAGACCCTTCCATCCCTTTAGTTGTGCTATAATTTTCCTAATTAGCGGGCCATAATTCATCTCGTAAATTGATTCCACCGTTCTTCCTATAATAATTCCCAGGTATTTAAGTGATGTCTGTGCTATAGGAATGCCACATATACAACCATCCCTTACATTCCCCCCTTTTAGGAACAGGATCTCACACTTTTTTTTATTCAATTTGAATCCTGAGACTAATCCAAATTTTTCAATTAGGGCTAGAGTCTGTGGCAAATCCACGTTAGGGTCCCCCATATATAGTATGACATCATCGGCAAAAAGCGCTGTCTTTATTTCAGTTCCCCTTACCTTAATCCCTTTAAAACTATTCGGGCCCTGCAATATTCTTGACAATGGTTCAATGGCCAAGTCGAATAAAAGGGGAGATAGCGGGCAGCCTTGTCTTGTTCCCTTCATCAAAGGGAACACGTCTGATAAAAAACCTGGAGTGTGTACCCTAGCTCCCGAGTTAGCGTAAAGATTCCTAATGTAAAGCCTCATTTTGCCTACAATCCCTGTGGCCTCTAGTACTTTGTCCAGCCAGCTCCAATTTACATTGTCAAACGCTTTTTCTGCGTCGAGTGTAACTAGAGCGGGTCTTGCCCCCCTCTCTATCTGTTCCAATCTCACCGCATCCACCACTAGTATTGTCTTCCGGATATTAGTGACAGCATTTCTCCCTTTAATAAACCCTACCTGGTGCTCTGTAATGATCCTTGGAAGAATCATGGCCAATCTATTAGCCATAATCTTAGATATTATTTTTAAATCCTGGTTTATAAGTGATATGGGTCTATAGCTAGAGGGATCATCCAGGTCTTTAGTTCCCTTAGGGAGTAATTTGATATATGCTACGTTTGAATTTTTAGGAATTTCCTCTCCTTCCAAAAATGCATTAAACACCGCAGTTAAATCCGGCGAGATCAGATCTCTCATAGCCTTATAAAACTCGCTGTTATAAAGCGTCGGGGCCTGGTGCCTTGTTGGTGTTAAGCTCCCCGATTGTTCTAGTCACCTCCTCAACTGTGATATCTGCATTTAGGTCACTAAGATCTTCCTCTGTTACGCTAGGCAAGTGCGCGTGTCTTAACCACTCTGCCTCGTCAGTCATGTCATTGTTTCCTGGCCCATATAGTTTTCTATAAAAATGTCCCAGCAATTTATTAATTTCCTTAGGATCTGTGGTCACCCCCCCCCCTTTCTTTTTAGTTTGGAAATCACTGTCATTTTCCTGCTACCCCTTGCCAAATTTGCCAGCATCCTCCCCGCCTTGTTGCCAAATCTATGTAGCTCTGCTTCCCTGTGCGACCAAAATAGTTGATGCTTTTTTTTGGCCCATTCATCGAACCCCCTTTTCGCCTCCAGCCATCTGTCTTTTGTCGTGGGAGATCTATTTGCCAAATACTTTGTGTATGCTACCCGCACTGCTTCACTCTGGGCATTATAATTCTCATTGGTCTTCCTTTTGATCATGGCCGCATATCCAATCAGGCGACCCCTCAAGACCGCTTTTGCCGTTTCCCAGAACAGCACTGGGTTCCCTTTGTGTTCCTTGTTTTGGAAAGTTTTTAAATAATAGAAATATAAAATGGTAAAGTAATATCGCAGTGAGGCAAACCCTGGGATATGAAGATGAATTATGACTTCCAGTCATAATCGCTCTCATCACTCCATGGCAGTGCCCCCTCCCTTCTTGTTCTCAATGTCCACCATCTGGGAAGGTGTCACATCCCACTTACACCTCCAACAGCCATCTCCTGTGATATGGAAATGAGGTGATGTGGGAACAATGGACACAGGATGACTCCCTGCCGTGACCCTGTAGTAGGGGCTGCTATCTAGTTAGCAAGGCTATGGAAGTATCCAGACAGAACGACTCCAGTAAAAAATGGTTCATATCTCGCAAGCCATATTTCCGATAAATATGGCAACCATAAAAATGGTGTCTCCGCATGCGGTCGATGCTGGCACACCCTTTTTATGGGAGCAGGACCTGGGGAAATACCCCAGGCGTGATATCAGCCAATGTGGAACTAGTAGACAAGTCATGAAACCTCTCGTTCTGTAGCTAAATTCATAGCTGTCACAAAGAGAGCGTCGGCGTCCGCCTACGACGCTCCCAGGCAAAGTTATGGCCATATTCCATGTTGTGGATTTTGTCCATAACTCCAGCCAGGGGTGGAGCAGTGCTCCCTCTGAGGTCACGAAGGTAGGAGGGGACCTGGATTTGCCCAGGTTGATAACCCTACTTCGGCCATTTTCCAGTGTTCTTTCGCTGGGGGTCACGTGTAGGAAACATCTGTGGGAGTTCCTGGAAACCTGGTCTACAGCGCCCCCCTGTGGCCAGACGCACAAGGTAACTGATTGAATTGCATACCTGTTTGTAAACCATGCTTTATCTGTAACTGTACTCTGACATATGTATATTCTGTAGATTCCCTATTGTATATATTGTAGTTTCTAGTGTGCTTTAGGCTGATTAAATTATATAATTAATCTTGGGCTGTTCTGTTATCTCGATCTTGAATCCCACGTCTGTGTGTTCGGCTAATAGTTACCGTGAAGCGGTTGGTGGCAGCGAGTTGTGCCAAGGATTATTGTGGGGAGGCCAGTGAGATTCGGGGAGGTTTTATATATTCCGCCCGCGGAGGTCGGGGGAATATATACCCTACTCTCACCGGGGACCCTTCAATAATCGGCATAAGTAGTATAGCGGCCTCCTTGCTTATTGTCGGGCAATTCCATAATTGGCCTGACTATAAGAGGGGCGCTAGAGAGCGCGTCACGTGCTCTGTCTGTCGGTCGGGAGGTATAAAGGAGGGGTGACCCCCACTTGTTACCCCCCGATTGTGACGTACTGGTAGCCAGCGCGGGGGATTTCTGAGTGACCCCCCCGGTGGTTTGTGACATATTGGTGGCATAGCGGTGGGATCGAGATAATAGTGTGTGTGAGTGTGAGACCCATACTCCCAGACACTAAAGACTGCCTGCAGCAGCTGTGGCTGCTGGGGTCTTCAGACTAGCTCAACACTAGAGTGTCAGAGTGCAGATACTGTAAGGTGTGTGGAGGCATCAGGTGTCAGTTCTGTGTCAGTGACCAAAAGTCTGCAAGAATGGCTGATGGCACCAGGAGCAAAGCCAAAGGAATGGCCGATGCTAAGGCCAGAGACGATGAGGAGGTTGTCCACGAGTCCTCCAGGAGCCAGACGCCAGAGAACAGCTCTGCAGAGGACATCGCACAACCTGGCACTGCTGGACAAAATGAGGAGGAGCTCGCCCAAGGGTCCTCAACGAGCCAGATGCCAGCCCTCCGCTCTGAAATGGACAGTGAATCACCTGGCTCTGCAGCGTGCCGCAGATCACCACTTGCCGATCCCTCCGGCCTGAGAGGTGCAGAGGCCCTCCTTCAAGCTGCCTTGGCCAGGCTTATGGCTGGAGACCGGGATACCTACGAGATACTCATGGCCGAGCGTGGGCGACAGGCAGCGCGTGACGCTGAGGCTGCGGAGCGGCAAGCAGCGCGTGACGCTGAGGCTGCGGAACGGCAAGCAGCGCGTGAGGCTGCGGAGCGGCAGGCAGCGCGTGAAGAGCGAGAGCGACAGGCAGACCGTGACTACCAGCTGCAGCTAGCTCAGCTCCGGCCCTCATCAGCCACATGTGACCTTCAAAACACCAAACTTCCAAAGGTCCGTGTTGAGGACTTCCCAGTGCTGGAGAAGGATGGAGACTTGGACTCTTTCCTGACTGCTTTTGAACGGACGTGCTTGCAGCACCATCTGGACAAGGATCAGTGGGCCAAATACCTGACCCCCCGTCTAAGGGGTAAGGCCCTGGATATCCTTGGGGACTTGCCTGCTGAGGCAGATCAGGGCTACGACACCATCAAGCGGGCCCTGATCCAACAGTACAACCTCACTCCAGAGTCCTACCGCAAGAAGTTCCGGACCCTGCAAAAGGGACCAAAGGACTCCTGGGCTGACCACCGGCGGGCACTTGCCCGAGCTGCCGACCACTGGACCCAAGGCCTGCAGCTTTCCACCGGACCGGAGATCCTGGACTTGTTCATCACGGAGCAACTCTTGTGGAACTGCCCTGAGGATCTCCGCCAGTTCATCCGAGACCAGAAGCCAAAGGGGTCCACGGCTACAGCTGCCCTGGCCGATGACTACACCAACAATCGGGCTCCTGAGGCCAGGAGAGCAGCCACCAGCAGCACCTGGAGAGGGGGTAAGATGAACTCTGCGACTGCCCCACCTGCCCCTAGACTGCAGGGGGTGTCCCCCTCAACTCCCCTCTCCAGGCCCGTGGCAGAACCAAGACAGTGCCACCAGTGCAACCTACCTGGACACTTCAAGGCCATGTGCCCTCAGCGTCCCAAGGCCCCGTCCCCGTCCCAAGGGCCGCCCAAGGTGTATTGTGTGGGTGGGGGTGGTGGTAGGTCCCTGGACAGCTTCCAACCTGTCACCGTCGGCCGGTCTGTGACCATAGGACTGCGAGACAGCGCCTCGGAGGTGACTCTGGTGCGGCCTGACATGGTGTCCCCCCAAGACTTGATCCCGGGAAAAACCCTCGCTGTCTCCGGGATTGGAGGCATTGACCCGGCGCTGCCTGTTACTGACATTTATGTGGACTGGGGCGCAGGGCGAGGGGTGAGGGAGGTGGGGGTAACTGATTGGATCCCCGCAAACGTGCTACTTGGGACAGATTTGGGGCAGATAACCTCCCAGTTTGGGCCCCCACCAAGGGCTGAACCTTCAGCCAGTACGGACATGACTCCTGACAATGTTAATGTGTTATCTATGAATGATGTGAGAGAGGGGGGAGTGAACTCTGATATTTCTGCTTGCACAGACACCATAGACACACACACAGCTGCAGCTGTGACAGGGGAGGGGGTCAGAGAAAGGTGTGACAATGCCTCTACAAGTAATCAGCCTGTGAGCTGGGATCTGTTGCCCTCTGCAGGGATAAGCAGAGAGCAGGGTGCTGCAGGGGGAGGACCAGTGTGTGGGGTGGGGGCTACCACAGCAAATGTGGGGTCCCCAGAGATTTCACAGCGGGGTTCTGTTGCTGCAGGAGGGGAACAGGCAGGTGAGATTGGGGCCGGTCCAGGAGCGGAAGTGCTCCCAGGTAAGATCTCGGTGCATGGTTCCCCCACAACCGGGGTGTCAGGAAGCCAGGTCGGTCTGCCTGAACCGGCGACTTGGTCAGGAACGGAGGAGGAGCAGGCACGACCCACGGTCGCAGCGGCTGTGGCCGCTGTCACCCGCAGTGGGAGTGCTGGAAGCCAAGGGGCCTCCCGGAGGTCCGATAGCTCTTCCCCTTCTGACCAAGTGGCAGCCGAGTCAGGTGGAGGCCAGGACACAGGTCCCGGGGTACTGACCGAAGATGTGACAGTCTCGTCGATTCTGGCCACATCTAGTCAGGGGTTTCAGGCAGCGTTAGAAGCTGACGACAGCCTGAAAGCTCTTAAGGAGCAGGCGGCACAGCCTCCCTCGGACTCGGACCCGGAGCGAGTGGTCTGGGACCAAGGACGGCTGTACCGGGCCACGGTCCAGCAGGGTTCACCGGAGGCGTGGCCCAGGGACCGACAGTTGGTGGTACCCTATCCGTTCCGGACGGAGTTGTTGCGGATCGCACATGAGATTCCGATGGCCGGACACCTAGGGGATCGCTAAGACCAAGGCCAGGTTAAACCAGCATTTCTACTGGCCAAAAATGGGGGCCGATGTGGCTGCCTACTGCCGTTCGTGTGAAACCTGTCAGAGAGTGGGGAAGGCGGGGCCACGCCCCAAAGCCCCACTGGTATCTCTGCCCATCATCGATGAGCCTTTCAGGAGGGTGGCTGTGGATCTGGTCGGCCCGCTGGCCATCCCCAGCAGCTCCGGGAAACGCTTCATACTGACGGTAGTGGACTATGCCACCCGGTACCCAGAAGCAGTGGCCTTGTCGTCCATTCGGGCTGACAAGGTGGCCACCGCATTGCTGGAGATTTTCTCCCGAGTGGGTTTTCCCCAGGAAATGCTCACTGACCGGGGGACCCAATTCATGTCCCAGCTGATGGAGGCCCTCTGTAAGCAAGTCCAGGTGCGACATCTGGTGGCCAGCCCGTACCATCCACAGACTAATGGCCTGTGCGAGCGGTTTAATGGCACCTTAAAGCAGATGCTTAAGATGTTGGTCGACTCCCATGGGCGTGACTGGGAGCGGTATCTCCCACACCTGTTATTTGCTTACCGGGAGGTTCCACAGGCCTCAACAGGATTCTCACCGTTTGAGCTCCTGTACGGGCGACGTGTGCGGGGCCCCCTGGCTCTGGTGAAAGAGGCTTGGGAAGGGGATTTGGCCACCCCTGGAGTGTCGGTTATCGAGTATGTCATGCGCTTCCGGGACAAAATGCAGGCCTTGACGCAACTGGTACACGACAATATGGCTCAAGCCCAGGCCGATCAGAAGCGTTGGTACGACCAGAACGCTTGTGAGAGGACCTACCAAGTGGGTCAAAAGGTGTGGGTACTGGTCCCCGTACCACAGGACAAGCTTCAGGCAGCCTGGGAAGGCCCATACCTCGTGTACCAGCAGCTCAACCCTGTGACGTACCTGGTCACCCTGGACCCTGCCCGTGGAAGGCGGAAGCCCTTCCATGTGAACATGATGAAGGCACATCATGAGCGGGAGGCATGTGCGCTCCCCGTGTGCAACCTGCCCGAGGAGGGAGAAGCGGAGACCCTCTTGGATATGCTAGCCCAGGTTAGGGCAGGCGGATCCATTGAGGATGTGGAGGTTGGCCACCAGCTCTTGGAGGACCAACGGTCCCAGCTGTGGGCCACCCTACACCCCTTCCGGGGGTTGTTTACCAACCAGCCCGGAAGGACTAACTTGGCTGTCCATCACGTGGACACTGGGGATCATCCCCCGATCCGGCGTTCAGCATATCGGGTCTCCCTGGAGGTGCAGCAACACATGCGCCAGGAGATTGACGAGATGCTGAAGCTGGGGGTGATCCAGGCATCCAACAGCGCTTGGGCCTCGCCTGTAGTCCTCGTCCCTAAGAAGGACCGAACCACTCGGTTCTGCGTGGACTACAGGGGGCTCAATGCTGTCACGGTCGCCGATGCGTACCCAATGCCACGCATCGATGACCTGCTCGATCAGTTGGCCGAGGCTCAGTACCTGACCATCATGGATCTGAGCCGGGGATATTGGCAGATCCCCCTGACTCGCAAGGCCAGGGAACGCTCTGCCTTTATTACCCCATTTGGACTGTACGAGTCCACGGTGATGCCATTCGGGATGAGGAATGCCCCTGCCACTTTCCAGCGGATGGTCAACACCCTGCTCAAGGGACTTGAAGGGTACGCGGCCGCGTACCTGGATGACATTGCCGTCTTCAGTCCCACCTGGGAAGATCACCTAGAGCATCTAGCACAGGTGCTCAGGCGGATCCACCAGGCAGGTTTGACCATCAAGCCGGGAAAGTGTCAGCTGGCCATGAGCGAGGTCCAGTACCTCGGTCACCGGGTAGGCGGGAGAACACTGAAGCCCGAGCCTGAGAAAGTGGAAGCCATCGCATCCTGGCCCACCCCCAGGACCAAGAAGCAGGTGATGTCCTTCTTGGGGACCGCTGGGTACTATAGGAGGTTTGTTCCATGCTATAGTAGCCTGGCAAAGCCCTTGACGGACCTCACCAAGAAGAAGCTGCCCTCTGCAGTCGATTGGACAATGGACTGCGAGACAGCCTTCCGGGCCCTAAAGGACGCCCTGTCCAGCCCGCCCGTGCTACAGGCAGCCGACTTCACGCGGCCGTTTGTAGTACAGACCGACGCCAGTGACTTCGGCCTCGGTGCGGTGCTCAGCCAGGTGGACTCTGCGAGCCAAGAGCACCCAGTCTTGTACCTGAGCAGGAAGCTGTTACCACGGGAAGTGGCCTATTCCACGATGGAAAAGGAGTGCCTGGCCATAGTGTGGGCCCTGCAGCGTCTGCAACCCTATCTATACGGGCGCCACTTCATCGTGGAGACGGACCACAATCCCCTCAGCTGGTTGCACACCGTCTCTGGGACGAATGGGCGATTGTTGCGATGGAGCCTTGCGCTCCAGCAATACAACTTCACCATTCGCCACAAAAGGGGCCGGGACCACGGTAACGCAGACGGGCTGTCCCGACAAGGAGAGGTCGCGGACGGGCGCACGGGGGAACACCGGAGTGTGCTGCCCCCTAGCGCCCTCAAAAGGGGGGAGGTGTGAGGCAAACCCTGGGATATGAAGATGAATTATGACTTCCAGTCATAATCGCTCTCATCACTCCATGGCAGTGCCCCCTCCCTTCTTGTTCTCAATGTCCACCATCTGGGAAGGTGTCACATCCCACTTACACCTCCAACAGCCATCTCCTGTGATATGGAAATGAGGTGATGTGGGAACAATGGACACAGGATGACTCCCTGCCGTGACCCTGTAGTAGGGGCTGCTATCTAGTTAGCAAGGCTATGGAAGTATCCAGACAGAACGACTCCAGTAAAAAATGGTTCATATCTCGCAAGCCATATTTCCGATAAATATGGCAACCATAAAAATGGTGTCTCCGCATGCGGACGATGCTGGCACACCCTTTTTATGGGAGCAGGACCTGGGGAAATACCCCAGGCGTGATATCAGCCAATGTGGAACTAGTAGACAAGTCATGAAACCTCTCGTTCTGTAGCTAAATTCATAGCTGTCACAATGAGAGCGTCGGCGTCCGCCTACGACGCTCCCAGGCAAAGTTATGGCCATATTCCATGTTGTGGATTTTGTCCATAACTCCAGCCAGGGGTGGAGCAGTGCTCCCTCTGAGGTCACGAAGGTAGGAGGGGACCTGGATTTGCCCAGGTTGATAACCCTACTTCGGCCATTTTCCAGTGTTCTTTCGCTGGGGGTCACGTGCAGGAAACATCTGTGGGAGTTCCTAGAAACCTGGTCTACAGCGCCCCCCTGTGGCCAGACGCACAAGGTAACTGATTGAATTGCATACCTGTTTGTAAACCATGCTTTATCTGTAACTGTACTCTGACATATGTATATTCTGTAGATTCCCTATTGTATATATTGTAGTTTCTAGTGTGCTTTAGGCTGATTAAATTATATAATTAATCTTGGGCTGTTCTGTTATCTCGATCTTGAATCCCACGTCTGTGTGTTCGGCTAATAGTTACCGTGAAGCGGTTGGTGGCAGCGAGTTGTGCCAAGGATTATTGTGGGGAGGCCAGTGAGATTTGGGGAGGATTTTATATATTCCGCCCGCGGAGGTCGGGGAAATATATACCCTACTCTCACCGGGGACCCTTCAATAATCGGCATAAGTAGTATAGCGGCCTCCTTGCTTATTGTCGGGCAATTCCATAATTGGCCTGACTATAAGAGGGGCGCTAGAGAGCGCGTCACGTGCTCTGTCTGTCGGTCGGGAGGTATAAAGGAGGGGTGACCCCCACTTGTTACCCCCCGATTGTGACGTACTGGTAGCCAGCGCGGGGGATTTCTGAGTGACCCCCCCGGTGGTTTGTGACAATCGCCATATACTGTCCATATAAAATCCCCAAATAGGGCACAAATAATAACAAAAAAATTCTGTCAATGACCCTGCATTACCCCGTCATTTATTCCTCAAATACATACAATTCCCAAATAATAACACCTGTACCACTAACCAATCCTGGGAGATCGTAGCTAGCACCTGAAGAAGCCATCCTGCGAAACAAGGAACAGTGGCCAGAGTGTCACTTCCCGAAACTAACCCTGATGCACAATGGCTTATGTCAAGGGGGAAGGGGGCGAACGCTGGCAAAACTCAACAGAACAACAGTAAAACAGTGGCAGGAGGTTGTCCAGTAAAGGGTTTCATAGATGTCATGAGCTGCTGGTGTCGGGGGGCACATCAGCTGCTGGTGTCGGGGGGCACATCAGCTGCTGGTGTCGGGGGGCACATCAGCTGCTGGTGTCGGGGGGCACATCAGCTGCTGGTGTCGGGGGGCACATCAGCTGCTGGTGTCGGGGGGCACATCAGCTGCTGGTGTCGGGGGGCACATCAGCTGCTGGTGTCGGGGGGCACATCAGCTGCTGGTGTCGGGGGGCACATCAGCTGCTGGTGTCGGGGGGCACATCAGCTGCTGGTGTCGGGGGGCACATCAGCTGCTGGTGTCGGGGGGCACATCAGCTGCTGGTGTCGGGGGGCACATCAGCTGCTGGTGTCGGGGGGCACATGAGCTGCTGGTGTCGGGGGCACATGAGCTGCTGGTGTCGGGGGGCACATGAGCTGCTGGTGTCGGGGGCACATGAGCTGCTGGTGTCGGGGGCACATGAGCTGCTGGTGTCGGGGGCACATGAGCTGCTGGTGTCGGGGGCACATGAGCTGCTGGTGTCGGGGGCACATGAGCTGCTGGTGTCGGGGGCACATGAGCTGCTGGTGTCGGGGGCACATGAGCTGCTGGTGTTGGGTGTTACGAGGGGGACCCGGGGAAGCGTGCCAAGATGGGAAATGGACAGCTTCCTCCGGTCAAGGTCCACTGTGCGGTGTAAGGGACCGCTGCTATGGTCAGGAAAGAGTGAGAGGGTTGCTGCTAGTGATCGTATGGAACGTCACAGACGATCTATGTACACCGGTCCGCCCTAACCCGTGAGGGTTGTATGGCACGGATCTCAAGGCTCGGTGTACCTGTTGCACGGGGACGCACAGAGGTGCCTACACACGTGTGCCAGCGGGAGTCACAGGAATATGGCACGAGGGTAGCACAGAGGTGCCCACGCACGTGTGCTTCAGAAACCAAGTGAGTCCGACAGAGACTCAAGGAGCTCACCTGGAACAGGAACACAGCCTGCTAAACAGGATACTGCCGGAGCAGCAAGGCAGGGGCAAGACCTGCAAACCAGGTGCTGCCTGAGCAGCAAGGGCAAAGCCCACAAAAGACAATAATGCCTGAGCAGTGGCGTGGCAGCACGCTGCCAGACATCCAAACATAGAAGGACGGTCACGCGCCGCCATGATGGCAGGGGGAGCTTTTAAGGAGGTGTAGCTCCACCCAAGGGCGGGCGCGAGACGGGCGTGACCCAATCAGGATTCGTGACGTCCTGGCCCAGCCAGTCAGGATTCAGCACATCACCAGCCTCGTCATCGGGCCGTGTGATATCAGTGAGCGAATCAGAAGACGTCACGTGGAGCACATGCTCATCTTCCTGCCTCTGGGTCATAAAGGCGGGATCCCCGGTTTCACAATGTGCAGAGACATGGGAAGTCCTGCTGCTTCCATGAGCATCTATTCTTTGCACACTGCGCAACCTCCCAGAGCCTCCGTGATGCTGAGCAGGAGAGCTCGTGGCAGGCAAGGGATGGGAGACCGCTCCATTCCTTGCAAGGAGAGAACCACTAGGTGTCACCCTTCTGCTGTGTCTCTGAGAAGGCAACTCCTGCAGTCTCCCAGACCTTTGGCGCTGCTGAGCAGGAGGGCTCGTGGCAGACAAGGAATGGGGGACCACCTCATTCCTTGCAATAAGAGAGCCACGATGTGTAACAGTTGGGGGCACATGAGCTGCTGGTGTCGGGGGGCACATGAGCTGCTGGTGTCGGGGGCACATGAGCTGCTGGTGTCGGGGGGCACATGAGCTGCTGGTGTTGGGGCACATGAGCTGCTGGTGTCGGGGGCACATGAGCTGCTGGTGTCGGGGGCACATGAGCTGCTGGTGTCGGGGGCACATGAGCTGCTGGTGTTGAGGGCACATGAGCTGCTGGTGTTGGGGGGCACATGAGCTGCTGGTGTTGGGGGGCACATGAGCTGCTGGTGTCGGGGGGCACATGAGCTGCTGGTGTCGGGGGGCACATGAGCTGCTGGTGTCGGGGGGCACATGAGCTGCCGGTGTCGGGGGGCACATGAGCTGCTGGTGTCGGGGGCACATGAGCTGCTGGTGTCGGGGGCACATGAGCTGCTGGTGTCAGGGGCACATGAGCTGCTGGTGTCGGGGGCACATGAGCTGCTGGTGTCGGGGGCACATGAGCTGCTGGTGTCGGGGGGCACATGAGCTGCTGGTGTCGGGGGGCACATGAGCTGCCGGTGTCGGGGGGGCACATGAGCTGCTGGTGTCGGGGGGGCACATGAGCTGCTGGTGTTGGGGAGCACATGAGCTGCTGGTGTTGGGGAGCACATGAGCTGCTGGTGTTGGGGGGCACATGAGCTGCCGGTGTTGGGGGCACATGAGCTGCTGGTGTTGGGGGCACATGAGCTGCTGCTGTTGTAGAAGTAGTGTATATGTGACTATATATATATATATATATAGTGTCAGCCGCAGACTTTGCCCTCTTTGCACTCACCTTGCTCCAGACCGGTAGCTCATGTCTTATTCCTTAGTTGATGCTCCGTCCTTTTTTACTGTCTGTCTGGTTCCTGTCTTTTCTCTCTTTCTTTCTCTCTTGCCGTAGTCCTCTTTGTTCCTGGGTTTTCGTCTCTCTCCCTCTGTCTCTGTCTCTCTCTTTCTCTGTCTCTTTCTGTCTCTTTCTCTGTCTCTTTCTCTGTCTCTTTCTCTGTCTCTTTCTCTGTCTCTTTCTCTGTCTCTCGGTCTATGGTGTCTCAGTCTTTTCCTGGAAGTCACTGGTCCTCCTCCTCCTCCTCCTCCTCCTCTTCTCTGGTTGTTTTCTACTTTCACTTTTACTTTAGGCTGCAGGTTTCTTCCGTATAGAGGGGGCGAGGAGACGCGGCCGCTGTATATTGGGGTATTGTCGGGGGTCGGGGTCGGGCAGATCTCAGAGTCGGGGTCAGATCTTGTGACCAGATGAGATTTTGGCCCTGATTCATTTCTACTTTTGCCCTTTTTCTATCTGTTTTCCAGTCTTTTCTTTGCTTTATCTCTTTTATGTGTCTCCCTTTTTATTTTGCGCCATTCTGGGCATGGTCTTTTATCTGTTTTCCTTTTTATTTTGCGCCATTCTGGACGCAGCTTTTATGTGTTTCCCTTTTTATTTTGCGCCATTCTGGACACGGTTTTTATGTGTTCCCTTTTTATTTTGCGCCATTCTGGACATGGTCTTTTATCTGTTTTCCTTTTTATTTTGCACCATTCTGGACGCAGCTTTTATGTGTTTCCCTTTTTATTTTGCGCCATTCTGGACGCGGTTTTTATGTGTTCCCTTTTTATTTTGCGCCATTCTGGACGCAGCTTTTATGTGTTTCCCTTTTTATTTTGCGCCATTCTGGACACGGTTTTTATGTGTTCCCTTTTTATTCTGCGCCATTCTGGACGCGGTTTTTATGTGTTCCCTTTTTATTTTGCGCCATTCTGGGCACGATCTTTTATGTGTTCTCTTTTTATTTTGCGCCATTCTGGACATGGTCTTTTATCTGTTTTCCTTTTTATTTTGCGCCATTCTGGACGCAGCTTTTATGTGTTTCCCTTTTTATTTTGCAGCATTCTGGACACGGTTTTTATGTGTTCCCTTTTTATTTTGCGCCATTCTGGACGCGGTTTTTATGTGTTCCCTTTTTATTTTACGCCATTCTGGACGCGGTTTTTATGTGTTCCCTTTTTATTTTGCGCCATTCTGGACGCGGTTTTTATGTGTTCCCTTTTTATTTTGCGCCATTCTGGACGCGGTTTTTATGTGTTCCCTTTTTATTTTGCGCCATTCTGGACATGGTCTTTTATCTGTTTTCCTTTTTATTTTGCACCATTCTGGACGCGGTCTTTTATGTGTTCCCTTTTTATTTTGTGCCATTCTGGACACAGTCTTTTATGTGTTCTCTTTTTATTTTGTGCCATTCTGGACGCGGTCTTTTATGTGTTCCCTTTTTATTTTGTGCCATTCTGGACGCGGTTTTTATGTGTTCCCTTTTTATTTTGCGCCATTCTGGACATGGTCTTTTATCTGTTTTCCTTTTTATTTTGCACCATTCTGGGCACGATCTTTTATGTGTTCTCTTTTTATTTTGCGCCATTCTGGACATGGTCTTTTATCTGTTTTCCTTTTTATTTTGCGCCATTCTGGACGCAGTTTTTATGTGTTTCCCTTTTTATTTTGCATCACTCTGGTTGCGTTTTTTGTTTTTCTGATGTTTGCGGCCAATTCATCAATTGTGACTTTTTAAATAATCGCAAGTCTTTAGCAATAATCGCCCCAGTCTCCTGAAAAGACGCAAAAAAATGAGAAGAAAAAATAAAATTAAAAGCATTTTTATTTTTAAGCAAACTTCCCGAGCTGCATGTGTTATCTGTAGAATATGGGGCAGAGAATATCAATGAATACCATAGAAAAAAGAAAGCGATAAAAACCAAAAAAACGCAAATGATGAATCCACAGCAATGTATGAACTCCCCAGACCGGCGCCGTCCCCCTGATTGGAGAGAACAGTGACGGAAGGCTGCAGCAGATCAGGAGATCGGCGCCGGTCCAGCGGGTTAGGATGTTGTTTTTTATTTTGTTTGTGGAGAACCCCTTTAAATTATTACTGGTAGAATGAGAACCTGCAATTTCCATGATATTAAGAACTGAACGACTTGTCTTGTCTTCTATCAGTTGCCAGAATGAAGTCAGAAAAGCTGGATGTAGTGGTGACCTCCCGAGCAGCGGAAGACAACGCTCTATGGATGCTCAACCACCTGAGGTCCCCGACCTACCGAGACCTCCTGGGCAGAGTCACCCACCTGCCCATAAGTAACAAGAACCAAGCGGCATGGAGGTCAGAGATACAGAACCATTCCTTCTCCATCCTCTACCACACCAAGCGTCAGGGGAGACTAAACCTCACAGACGTCACCGACTCCCTGTACGACCTGGAGCTCCAGGAACTCTCGGAGACATTAGGTAAAGTCTGGATGAAGAGTCTGGGGTGAGGGATACGACGGTTTCATTGCCAAGCTTTACTTCATTACATGATTGTGATTTTTCTAAATCTGGACACACGGGAGATTCTTGTGCGTCAGATTGCAATGGATCCTTCAATGATCTCTTGACTATGAGGACAATCTAGTATCTTCTAGGCAACCCATGGCTTGGGAAGATTGAACTTTACCTCTCTGATCCTCTTTTATTCTGGTATTTTTCTGACTCTAGACATGTTGGGCAGTATTTACAAGTGTCCAGAACTCTGTTACATCAGAGATACCATTGTCCTTCTCCATCTGAGTGTTTCTCCAATGTTTATATTTTAGTAAATCACTTGTTATCCCAGTCACACAAAGGACTGAAGCTTCTCAGTGTTGGACCCTCGAAGTGTAACAGTTTCATGTGGGTGTTGAGGTGGCCCAATAGTATCTTGTACAAATAGCAAGACAGCGGATTTACAGTATATACGTTTTATGTTAGGTGGGAACATGACAGCTTTGATGGATCCATTGTCATCTAGACACTTCTGAACAGAAAGGTGGGACATCCATCAGGTTCCCGTCAGGCTCTTGTGAGAGTAGAGTTACACCTCTGAATGAACAGTGATCCTTAAGGGGCACTTTGCACACTACGACATCGGAAGCCGATGCTTGCGATGCCAAGCGCGATAGTCCCCGCCCCCGTCGCAGCTGCGATATCATGGTGATAGCTGGCGTAGCGAACATTATCGCTACGGCAGCTTCACACGCACTCACCTGTCCTGCGACGTCGCTCTGGCCGGCGAACCGCCTCCTTCCTAAGGGGGCGGGTTGTGCGGCGTCACAACGACGTCACACGGCAGGCGGCCAATAGAAGCGGAGGGGCGGAGATGAGCGGGCCGTAAACATCCCACCCACATCCTTCCTTCCGCATTGCAGCCGGGACACAGGTAGGAGATGTTCCTCGCTCCTGCGGCTTCACACACAGCGATGTGCGCTGCCACAGGAACGAGGAACAACATCGGTCATTTCCAAATTATGAAAATGACCGACGCTACACCGATGATACGATTACGACGATTTTGCGCTCGTTATTCGTATCAAAAAGGCTTTACACACTACGATATCGACTGCGACGCCGGATGTGCGTCACTTTCAATTGGACCCCACCGACATCGCACCTGCGATGTCGTAGTGTGCAAAGTGCCCCTAAGGCTACATCACACTAAGCGACATCACTAGCGACATCGCTGCTGAGGCACGGTTTTTGTGACGCAACAGCGATCTTACTAGCGGTGTCGCTGTGTGTGACATCCAGCAACAACCCGGCCCCTGCTGCGAGGTCGCTGGTTGTTGCTGAATGTCCTGGACCATTTTTTGGACGTTGCTCTCCTGCTGTGAAGCACACATCGCTGTGTGTAACAGCGAGAGAGCAACAAACTGAATGTGCAGGGAGCAGGGAGCCGGCTTCTGACAGCTGCGGACACTGGTAACTAAGGTAAATATCGGGTAACCAAGCAAAGTGCTTTGCTTGGTTACCCGATATTTACCTTGGTTACTAGCGTCCGCCGCTCTCAGGCTGCCAGTGCCGGCTCCCTGCTCCCTGCACACGTAGCCAGAGTACACATCGGGTAAATAAGCAAAGCAGTTTGCTTATTAACCCGATGTGTACTCTTGCTACGAGTGCAGGGAGCCAGCGCTAAGCGGTGTGCGCTGGTAACCAAGGTAAATATCGGGTAACCAAGCAAAAGATTTTGCTTGGTTACCCGATATTTACCAAGCGCAGCGTCGCTTCCATGCGTCGCAGCAGGCTGGGGGCTGGTCACTGGTTGCTGGTGAGATCTGCCAGTTTGACAGCTCACCAGCGACCCGTGTAGCGACGCTCCAGCGATCCCTGCCAGGTCAGGTCGCTGGTGAGATCGCTGGAGCGTCACTTAGTGTGACGGTACCTTTAGTTTGGTGTTTGTTTACTGCTTTTTTTCTTGCGGAATCATCAATAATAAAATAAATCACATCAAACATTAGAGCCTTTCCAGTGCCAGACTAAGTTCTGATTCCTAGGAGATTATTTTGCTCCTTGCTCTGAGTGTAAAGATAATGGTGGGACGTCTTCTCTTCTAAGGTCGAGACAATGTGATGGTGGTGGTGGACGACTTACTCAAGAGTGATGAGGAAGAGAAGCAGAGGATTCTTACCAACCAGCCCAGCATCTCCCGATGGGCCTCCGAACTGGTGCTCTTTGCCGAGAATGAGAAGAACCCGATTCCTCTACACAAGCAAGAAGTCTTTCTCCAATCCTTCCAGAGAGGTAATGGAGGCGCTTGTGACTTGTGTCCTCTAATCGAGGAGACAGGAGCCCAAAACCATCTCCAGAATCCAGAAACCAAATCCAGAAAAACTCTTCTCACTTCTAGAACTTTCTTTAGGATGATTGATGGCACCTCCAGGGAGATGCAATTTATTATATGATGTTTTTTATTCTTCTTTGTCTCTTTCTCTTCCAGTTCATAAGAAAAACCAACAGCAGCAGTCCCAGATATTGGTAGGTAACTGGTACACGGTGAATCCACAATGTTACCGACCAGGGGAAGATCGGTGCTGAATCCAGTGGGATTGACAATGTAGATATAGTGAATTGGATACATAAACTACCATGAGGCTAAGAATGTTCCTCTAAAATATCAGAAATGTATACGGATGTTATGACATCTGAGCCCTGTAGATGGGGTCCAACTCTCCAACCATCCATGACCCCTGTCACTTATTTACTTACTAAGAGGCTGAATTACAGAACAAGAATTTCCATATTTATCATTACACTTCACCGTAACTTCCTTATGACAGGAGATTTCTGCATCTGCAGTTATTTCCCATAGGACAATGTACGTCTTATCCCTGGACTGTGACCGGCTCTAATATGTGGTAAATTAATATGAGGAGACGGTGGAGATAAGTCGTCCTACACACAGGGTGTACTGACATAATAGTAGAAGTAGTAGGCTGATCAGTGATTGGCTTCTATCAGGTGAAGATACAGAACTGAGCCGAGACCAAAGGTAGAATGATATCTGTGGAGAGAAGGATGAGTTGGAGATAGCCTATGGTTCTTCACCATATTACCTGATGGCCAAGCAGCTTTGTGTAGGACGCAGTGTGTGACATGTCAAGGCTAAAGCTTTACAGACATCCATCATATATGGAGCATTAGTCTTTGGGGATCTCACAGGAGGCACAGATCAGCAGTCTTTGGGTCTGACGTCGTAATTTGTGTAGATCTCATGGTTGTATCTGACATTATCACGACAATGTATGTGTAGAGAAGATAGACTCTGCCTCCACTGATGGCGTGCAACTCAATGTGTCTATCTTTCTCCTAACAGAAGACGGTTGTCTATGGAGCTGTTGCATGTGTCACATTGTTTCTAATCGGAAGATGGTGCAGGAGAAAAAAAATCTTCTAGAGCGATGCTGGGAATATCCAGGAGACCCGAAATCTTATATACCAGATCCTTCCACATTTGGGAGCTGCACTCTATAGAGATCTCAACGTTTTCTGTTTTAACGTCTTCTACAATAAACTGAGTGTCGTTTACCAATGTCACCGGGTCGTGTTGTCAGAGGGAGGGTGGAAAGTGTAAGAACATTCCAAGTCACAAAATTGTTTGCTCCTCCTGATGGAGAAGAGACAACAAGGTCTGTGAGGAGGAACAGGGGAAGAAGTAGGGTGGTAGACCTGAAGACCTGAAATAGAAAATATCTGGCACTCAAAGGCAGATAGTGGAGGGATGAACTAAGAACGTCTATAAATAAAGTCAATAAGAGCCCTCAATAAAGCTGCATATTCCTGAAGATCAAAGTATCAACATGACACAATACAGTACAGCACCAGACATAGCATTTACCTTGGTGGCCAGAGAGTTCAGTTTTGATGTCATCTGACCCCAGCACCTTCCTCCATACATTTGGGGAGACTCACATGTCTATTGGCAAAATCAAAATTAACTTTTCAAGTTTTAGCTGTAGGTAAAGGCTTTTCCTGGCCACTCTTCTATAAAGGCCAGATCTATGGAGAGTACGACGTATTGCGGTCATATGGCCAGATATTCCAGTCTCTGCTGGGGAACTCTGCAGCTCCTTCAGGGTTATCTTTTGTCTCAGCGTTGCTTCTCTGATTAATGCCCTCCTTGGCCAGGCTGAGAGTTTTGGCAGGTGACCCTCTCTTAGCAGGTTTGTTGTGCTACCTTCTTTTCATTTAAGAGATAATGGATTTGATGGTGCTTCACGGGATCATCAAAGATTGGGATATTTTTTTAGAACCCAACCCTGACTTGTACTCCTCACCACTTTGTCTTTGACTTGTTTTTGTTTGTAGATCTCCTTGGTCTTCATGGTGTTGTAGGGAGATCTCCTTAGTCTATATGGAATTGTTTGGAGGTTTTCTTGGTCTTCAAGATGCTGTTTGGAGATCGCTTTGGTCTTCATGATGTTGTTTGGAGCTCTTCTTGGTCTTCATGTTGTTTGGAGATCTTTTGTGTCTTCATGATATTGTTTCGAGATCTCCTTGGTCTTTATGGTGTGTTTAGAGATCTCCTTGGTCTTTATGCTGTCGTTTGGAGATCTCCTTGGTCTTCATGGTGTTATTTGGAAATCTCCTTGGTCTTCATGTTGTTTGAAGATCTTATGTGTCTTCATGATATTGTTTGGAGATCTCTTTGGTCTTCATGTTGTTGTTTGGAGATTTCTTTGGTCTTAATAGTGATGTTTGAAGAACTCGTTGGTCTTTCTGGTGTTTTTTGGAGATCTCCTTTTTCTTCATGGTGTTGTTTGAAGATCTCCTTGTTCCTCATGGTGTTTGGAGATTTCTTTGGTCTTCATTGTGTTGTTTGGAGATCTCCTTGGTCTTCATGGTGTTGTTTGGTTAGTAGTACTTGTTACTTAATTGTGCTGCAGCCTCTGTAGCCTTTCAGAAAAGGTTTCTATATACCGAAAGACCCTTGGACAGTTAGATTGCACATAGGTGGACTTCTTTTCACCAAGCATGTGACTTATGCTGGTAATTACTTGCACCAGAAATTTTTAAGGGCTTCATAACAAAAGGGGTGAATACATATGCACATGGCAATTTTTATTTATTTTATGTAATTGTTGCCTATATTCTTCTCACTTCACCTTCCCATCTTACGTTATTTAGTGCTGATGTATCACACTCAAATCATATTACACAAATATTTAAACACAGAAAACCAATAAATGACCTGAGTTTAAGCCAAGATAAAAATAATAATCTTTATTACAACACCAAAAAATGATAAAAACATGAATAAAAGAGAAGGGGATATGCACAATGACATGACTCCCTCCACAGGAAAATAACATATATACAGCACAAGAGACGCAGAAATACACGAGGTATGAAAAATGAGGGAAGATGCCAAATTTCTCCATTAGGGAGACAACAAACAAATGACCTTCAGGATGAAGCTTATGAAAAACGCACGTGAGGGTGATGACCATCAGGACGAAGCTTATGCGAAAGGCGCGTCAGGGTGACCAGTGATCCCTGCAGGTCATTTGCTCCCTGCACTTTTGCAGTCAGACATCAGGTCTTTATTATATTTTTTTGGCTGCTGTGTGAATCTTTTCTACTTTATCTGCAGTATCTGTTTTTTGAGTGCACACCTAAAAACGTTTTCTATCTATGAATTCTTTATGTCTTGTTATCTACCTTCTTTCCTTTTGCATAATCTGGGTTATTTGTAATAGAACATTATATGAATTTAGTGTAATATGATTTGGCTTTGTACAATTATTGCACACAATATATATTGTTACAGCTGGATTTCATCTACTGCACTGCCCTCTAGTGGCTACACTGTGTATTGCATTTCTTTCTCTATGTGGGATGTATTTATTAATTATTGCATTATTTTTTGTGGCACTAATTGAGAGATTCAGTATAATATAACAAAATAGGTAAAAAGCCAAGGGGGTGAATACTTTTACAAAAATGTTCAGCCAGGCTATGATTTCATACGCCCCTAATGTTATGTCTCTGTTGGTTTATTGTATTGTGAAGCAGCGACCGCCATACCGGAGTCCAGAAAATCCATCACAAGAGGTGGACGGGAATATAGAGGCTGATTGATAGAAAGAAGCTCCAGTAATGCTGGAATGAAGGCTCCTCCACCTGGATGGGGTCATCGCTCAGCACCGACAGTGGGAACATCAGAAAGTCCCCACCAAATCCGGGGATAGGGAGTCCGGGCCGTGTGCGGCGTCAGTGCTTTATTATTGATGCGACATCTGCAACAAAATCCTTAAGGTTTTTTTTTTAAGGTTTTATTATTCTGAAGACTACACAGGAGACCTGGGAAGCTAGGGGCAGAGGGAGGAGCTAGAGGCAAAGGGAGGAGGAAGAGGGAGGAGCTAAAGGCAGACGGAGGAGCTAGAGGCAGAGGGAGGAGCTAGAGGCAAAGGGAGGAGGCAGAGAGAGGAGCTAGAGGAGGAGGGTGGAGCTAGAGGCAAAGGGAGGATGCAGAGGGAGGAGCTAGAGGCAGAGGGTGGAGCTATAGGCAAAGGGAGGAGGCAGAGGGAGGCGCTAGAGGCAGAGGGTGGCGCTAGAGGCAAAGGGAGGAGGCAGAGGGAGGCGCTAGAGGCAGAGGGAGGAGCTAGAGGCAAAGGGAGGAGGCAGAGGGAGGAGCTAGAGGCAGAGGGAGGGGGCAGAGGGTGGAGCTAGAGGCAAAGGGAGGAGGCCGAGGGAGGAGCTAGAGGCAAAGGGAGGAGGCAGAGGGTGGAGCTAGAGGTAAAAGGAGAGGCTGGCATGAGAGGGGCTAAGCCAGAGGGAGGAGAAAGAGGAAGAGAAAGGAGCTAGAAGCAAAGGAGGAGCTAGAGGCAGAGACAAGAGGTAGTGGAGCTAGGTGCAGAGGGTGGAGTTAGAGGAAGAAGGAGGGGCTATATCTAGAGGGAGGTGCTAGATGCAGAGGGAGGAGCTAGAGGTAAAGGAGGATCTAGAGGTAGAGAGGGGATCTAGAGGCAAAGGGAGGAGGCAGAGGGAGGCGCTAGAGGTAGAAAGAGGAAACAGAGATAGAGGAGGAGCTAGGTGCAGAGGGTCAGCTAGAGGAAGATGGAGGAGCTATGGGTAGAGGGAGAAGCTATATGCAGAGGGAGGAGCTAGAAGTAGAGGGAGGAGCTAGATGAAAAAGGCAAAGCTAAAGACAGGGAGGAGCTATAGATATAGGGAGGAGCTAGAGGCAGAAGGAGGCACTGAAGGCAGAGGGAGTGCTAGAGGCAGAGCTCCCCCCTCCCTGTTCTATCTCCATAGAATCTCATCAGCAGCAGCTGCCATCTCCTATCTCAGGAATATGAAAGCCTTCCTACAGATTTTCTAATGACAGATCAATCCTGGCAGAGAGAAGCAGATGAGTCTGATGAGATTATTACACAGCTGACTATTTCATGTGCACTATTGATTTATGAAAATAAGAAGTAAAATGACGAGCTTTACACTCCTCACTGTTATGTCCTGACAGGGGGGGGTGGGGGGGGGCATATTTTCTTGCACTGATGCTGTGGTTTATTTTCCGCCTGTCCTATACTCCTCGTCTTCCTGATCGCACCCTTCAGGACACTCTTGGGATAACCCTTCTCTCTGAATCTGTCTCAAAATTTGTGATTCCCAAAAGAAATTATCATTTGTGCAATTTTTTATTTCCGCCATTATTGGCCATAGAAAGCGCTCCTAATCCATTGTGGTCAGTGACTACCTAAGAAGTCCAGGTATCTGTGTATATAAACTGTCTTGGAATGGTGGCTCCATAAATCCCCTCAGACTCATCTCTAGCGATCACCAAATCTAAGAATTCTCTACATGACTCAGAGGAAGTAACAGTGACCTCAGACCCTATGGGTTTCATTTAGGCCTCATCCCGTGTCCAGCCCAGGACCTCCACATGCACCCGGCCTCACAACCCGCAGACCATGTGTAACCGCACCAGCCCAGGACCTCCACATGCACCCAGCCTCACAACCCGCAGACCATGTGTAACCGCACCAGCCCAGGACCTCCACATCCACCCGACGCACAACCACAGACCACGTGTTACCCCACCAGTCCAGGAGTTCCACATCCACCCGGCCTCACAACCCACAGACCATGTGTAACCGCACCAGCCTTGGACTTCTACATCCACCGGCCTCACAACCCGCAGACCAGGTGTAACCACACCAGCCCAGGACCTCCACATACACCCGGCCTCACAACCCGCAGACCATGTGTAACCGCACCAGCCCAGGACCTCCACATCCACCCGACGCACAACCCGCAGACCAGGTGTAACCGCACCAGCCCAGGACCTCCACATCCACCCGACGCACAACCTGCAGACCATGTGTAACCGCACCAGCCCCGGACCTCCACACACACCCAGCCTCACAACCCGCAGACCATGTGTAACCGCACCAGCCCAGGACCTCCACATCCACCCAACGCACAACCCGCAGACCATGTGTAACCGCACCAGCCCAAGACCTCCACATCCACCCGACGCACAACCCGCAGACCAGGTGTAACCGAACCAGCCCCGGACCTCCACATCTACCCGACACACAACCCGCAGACCAGGTGTAACCGCACCAGCCCCGGACCTCCACATCCACCCGACGCACAACCCGCAGACCAGGTGTAACCGCACCAGTCCAGGAGCTCCACATCCACCCGGCCTCACAACCCACAGACCATGTGTAACCGCACCAGCCTTGGACTTCTACATCCACCGGCCTCACAACCCGCAGACCATGTGTAACCGCAGCAGTCCAGGACCTCCACATGCACCCGGCCTCACAACCCGCAGACCAGGTGTAACCGCACCAGCCCAGGACCTCCACATCCACCCGACGCACAACCACAGACCACGTGTAACCGCACCAGTCCAGGAGCTCCACATCCACCCGGCCTCACAACCCACAGACCATGTGTAACCGCACCAGCCTTGGACTTCTACATCCACCGGCCTCACAACCCGCAGACCATGTGTAACCGCAGCAGCCCAGGACCTCCACATCCACCGGCCTCACAACCCGCAGACCATGTGTAACCGCACCAGCCCAGGACCTCCACATGCACTCGGACACCCACCCTCCTCATTCCCTCAATTTATTACAACAAAGAAAAGAGAGAGAAACATGCTTGTAGTGTTTATTGTAGAACATTGTAGCAGAAGATGCATTATGCCTATAGCTGTAGACCCAATGACATAACCAATGTACTCCAGTCGTGGCCATTTATCCGTCGAAGACAACATCGGCCCTCAGAATAACCTCGGCCTCACCCTCAACAACTCAGCTTCACAAATCCAGGAATATGCCCAAACAGGGAAAATCATATAGTTCCCAATGTAGACAAACTTTGCCCACAGAAGTCAACGTCCATCGTTTGTGAAAACTAACAATGATCCCTGTGCCCTTCTGTAAAGATGTCCTGCTCCAGAGATGACGTTATTACAGATTGTCATCAGTGTGGGGCATAACCCGGGATGTGAAAACAACAAACCTTATCAAGCCTTTTAATATGCATTATGACATTGTAAGAAAAGCAGCGTTGTCTCAAAGATAAGCCAATATGCCCACGGCTAACGCACCTGTAGGGATTGTCAGCCAGGAAGAGAAATCCACTGAAGCAGCCATACATCTGAGAGAAAAGCGGAGGGTCAACCTGAAGCCCAACAGTCCACAATGGACGTCAGTATGCCCATCCACTGTCCTCCTGGAAAATAAATACTGGTTGGTCTGTCTGGGGAGACGGAGTCATAGATCATAGGTGAGTTGTGACAGATGTGCAGACGGGTCTATCAGGTTCTCTATGCCTTCATGGTGACCTCATATTACAGCCTCCTCACTGGAGAACACAGTGAGATTTCTTCTTGAGATGTTGTATCATCCGCTGATATTCCCTCATTTCCGCCTCGTATCTTCGTTGGTCGCATTGTCTCTGAAGTTCATACTTGTCTGTTAGATTCTTTATTTCTTCTTCGTAATGTCTTCTGTCTATATTGTCCCGGTCCAATTTATTCATGTCATCATGGTCCTCTCTACACATGTTGGCCTTGTCATATCTCTCAACATCAACTTGGTCCTGCCTATCTATGTTGGGTTGGTGCCACCTTTCCATTTCAGAATGGTCCCACAAGTTCAGGTCAACTGGGTCCTGCCTATCCACGTCAGCCTTCTTTAACCTGTCCATGTCAGCCTGCTCCCTCCTGTCCATGTCAGCCTGCTCCCTCCTGTCCATGTCAACCCAATTCTGCCTATCCATGTTGGAATAGTCCAGCACATCCATGTCGGTCCGCTTCCGATGGTCCATGATAGGATGCTCCCACCTGTCAGCCCATTCCCATCTGCCCATGTTGACCTGATCCTGCCTATCCATGGCCGCCTTATCCCACCTGGCCATGTCGGCCTGATCTTGCGTGTCCTTCTTGGCTCGGTCACACCTCTCCATGTCACATATGATCCTTTGGATGAACTGTTTTCTGTCTTTCACCTCCTGAATCCGATCTCGTGGTTCTTGTAGAGAAAACCTAGCTTGTTTGATAACTTCATATAAAAGATGCAAGATGGCTTCATGTCTTCCTCTGGATCTACAGTGATCCTCCGGGGTGTAATTCTCCAGCGAAAAAATCTTTTCCACTCCCATGTTCCGGAACATGCCCTCCATTTGTGTTAGTCGGCCATAGTTCTTGTGCGTGAGGATCACAAGTGGGAATATCCCTGCGGAACAGAGGAATTATTAATGGAATGATCTCTGTCTAATAATTATCTATAAACTTAAGAATCCAGCAGTCACTTTGTGGGTGCCAATATATATGCAAAGATTGAACGTATGAAATGTAATGTGCACTACTGTTATAGAGTCTGGACGCATACAAGGTTCTATCTATCTATCTGGTTATCTACGGTATCTTTACCATGTTTTGGTAATCACATATAAGCCGCTCTCCAGATGATAGGTGTTCAGGAGAATTCAGCCTTGGTTTCGTACCTGTCACTTGTCCGGCCGTCTGAAGAAGAGTCTTTATATCTTCTACATCCTCGCGGTGAATTCCTTTCTTAATGCTGAAAATACAGATCAGAAGTTGATGCATTGTGTCATTACCCGCAGAGTATAATGGACTCAATCTTCAGAACTTCACCCCTGATTATCTACGGTCCGGCTCCTTCTCCCTCTGTAGCTCTGTCACTCGGGGGAAGTCTTCTCCTCCACGTGTGACACTCAGACCGTAGATTCTCCACCCCGGAGGAACGAGCTGGAGACCCCACCCCTAATAACAGTCCAGAATCACAACCTGCTGCTGGAGACATGGACATCTCTACCTCTATGAAGCTCATCAGACCTTCCCCTATTTCCATGACAATGAAGATGATAATGAAGGCTATGGTCATGATGATGATGGTGGAGGAGTTGGTATACATAGCACATTTTCTGCCTTTCTCACTTTTACATTATTTTGTAAACCACAAACTGTTTAACATTCCTATAAAGAACATGAGCTGGATATCTACAACGGAGATATGTGCCATGATGGAGATCACTTGTTCTGGTCGTCCTTGGGCTCTGCTTGGCTTCTGACTTTACTGACCATACACTTCTACTCTGAACTGAACCATAACCCCATATCTAGACTTAATCCAAGTCCCAATCCTAACCAAACTCTAGTCTTAACCAAAACCTAGTCCTAACACTAGTCCTAGCCCTTAAAACTAGTCTTATCCCAACTCCTATGCCTACCCCTGCTCTTATCCCAAACCTGAGCCTTAATCTTAGCCTTAACCCAAGCCCTAGTCCTAACCAAACTCTAGTATTAACCAAACCCCAGTCCTAACACTTGTTCTAACTAACCGCTAGCACTCAAACTAGTATTAACCCAAGCCCTAGCCCTAACCCTGCTCTTAACTCAAAACTTAGCCCTCACCTTATCTTAAGCCAAACCCTAGTGCTAACCACACTCTGGTCCTAACCCAAACTGTAGTCTTAACCATACTGTAGTCCTCACCAATCTCTATCCCTAAACCCAACCCTAACCATAGTTTTAACCCAAACCTTACTCCTAAACAAACCCTATCCTTAACCCTAGCTGTAACTGCAGCCTTAATCCAGATAATAGTCCTAACTAAACCCTAGACCTCGCTTTAACAAGACTAGAATTGGAAAAGGAGTATAACAATGTATTAGGATGTTGCGGTTTTCTCACTGCTCCGGTGTGCTGCTCCATAAAAGCCAGCAGTGATGGGAGGCAAGGTTTTGCACCCCATACAATTTGGTGCCCAGGCTACCTTCCTTTGCCTTCTTCCGTGCTAAACCACTGCTTGGCTCACCATCATTTCTACCTTCCCTTCTCTGATCTTCCCACAAATAGTCCAAACACGATTCTTTGATACTTTTCACTCTTTCCTTGATTCTAATGGCAGGCGCCGATCGCTGATCTCATTGATGAAGATTTTTTTAATTTCAAAGTTAATATTGCCAAGAGACGGGACTTACTCCATATCTTGGCACCACATCCCCTCCCCACCACACCGGTGGTCTTCCCTTCTGCATATGTGCCAAAATCATAAGCAGCCTCCAGATGTCTCTCTTGTTTCACCGCTCGTCCACTCCCGCTCCCCGGCTGTCTCTATAAAATGTTTAAGGTTCCTCTTTTTTTTATTTTCCTTTAAAGTATAACCCCAAAGCTTAAAAACACCTCTTGCTGACAGGTCCTGCTACCGACAGACCGGTCTGTAATCTTCCCTTTATCTCTAGGCTTCTGGAACGCCCGGTCCTGTCTCATCTACTCCGCCATCTCTCAGATAGTTCTCGTCTTGATCCATTACAATATGATATCTACAGAACCCTCTCCAAGGGACCATTCACACATGTTGAGGATGCATTTTTAGTGCTTTACTTCACACAGAAAAATGCTGTATTTTACAGAAACCGCAAAATCAGTGACATTTTTTATATCTCTTTCCTCCTACTTCTCTGACTGCTCTTACCTGGTTCTTCTTCGGCTCTCAGACCATTTTCTCCTGGTTCTAATCCTGCCTTTCTGACCGCTCTCTCCTGGTTCTCCTCCTACCTCTCTGACCACTCTCTCCTGGTTCTCTTCCTACCTCTCTGACCGCTCTCTCCTGGTTCTCCTCCTACCTCTATGACCACTCTCTCCTGGTTCTCTTCCTACCTCTCTGACCACTCTCTCCTGGTTCTCTTCCTACCTCTCTGACCGCTCTCTCCTGGTTCTCCTCCTACCTCTCTGACCACTCTCTCCTGGTTCTCTTCCTACCTCTCTGACCACTCTCTCCTGGTTCTCTTCCTACCTCTCTGACCACTCTCTCCTGGTTCTAATCCTGCCTTTCTGACCGCTCTCTCCTGGTTCTCCTCCTACCTCTCTGACCACTCTCTCCTGGTTCTCTTCCTACCTCTCTGACCGCTCTCTCCTGGTTCTCCTCCTACCTCTATGACCACTCTCTCCTGGTTCTCTTCCTACCTCTCTGACCACTCTCTCCTGGTTCTCTTCCTACCTCTCTGACCACTCTCTCCTGGTTCTCTTCCTACCTCTCTGACCACTCTCTCCTGGTTCTCTTCCTACCTCTCTGACCACTCTCTCCTGGTTCTAATCCTGCCTTTCTGACCGCTCTCTCCTGGTTCTCCTCCTACCTCTCTGACCACTCTCTCCTGGTTCTCTTCCTACCTCTCTGACCGCTCTCTCCTGGTTCTCCTCCTACCTCTCTGACCACTCTCTCCTGGTTCTCTTCCTACCTCTCTGACCACTCTCTCCTGGTTCTCCTCCTACCTCTCTGACCACTCTCTCCTGGTTCTCTTCCTACCTCTCTGACCACTCTCTCCTGGTTCTCTTCCTACCTCTCTGACCACTCTCTCCTGGTTCTCTTCCTACCTCTCTGACCATTCTCTTCTGGTTCTCTTCCTACTGCTCTCACCGCTCTCTCCTGGTTCTCCTCCTACCTCTCTGACTGCTATCTCCTGGTTCTCCTCCTACCGCTCTGACCACTCTCTCCTGGTTCTCCTCCTACCTCTCTGACCACTCTCTCCTGGTTCTCCTCCTACCTCTCTGACCGATCTCTCCTGGTTTTCCTCCTACCTCTCTGGCTGCTCTCTCCTGGTTCTCCTCTTGCCTCTCTGTCTGCTCTCTCCTAGTTCTCCTCCTACCTCTCTGCCTGCTCTTTCCTTGTTCTCCTCTTACCTCTCTGCCTACGCTCTCCTGGTTCTCCTTCTACCTCTCTGCCTGCTCTTTCCTTGATCTCCTCCTAACTCTCTGACCACTCTTTCCTTGTTCTCCTACCTTTTTGACCGCTCTCTCCTAGTTCTCCTACTACCTTTCTGACCGCTCTCTCCTAGTTCTCCTACCTCTCTGACCGCTCTCTCTTGGTTCTCAGCTTTCCTTTTTGACTGTACTGTATAATTTCCAAGCTCTTCTTCCCCTTACTGTCTGGATCCTGGGGGCTCAGAAGTAGGTTGTCTCCATTCTTCTCTCTAAACCGCCCCCCTCATTTTTATCTTTTGGAAATATATTTTTTTTTTGGCGATGGACCCAGTAGGGTATTCACCTATAGAGAAACACAGGACAGATGAAATCTGATGAGCTGACTTCTGTCTCTGCATCCATAACCTTGTCTGCTAGTCGCAATCCTGTTCTCCACTCTATGGACACATCCAGAGGTAAAATATTACCTGCAAAATACAGAAAATTTCTCAAAAGTCAACGATCAACAATGAAAAGCTTCAGAACCAAGACCTCAGCACTTATGAGCCCAATGACTAACCAGTACCCAGATAGCGAGCGCTCCAATTCAAAGACTGGACGCTTCAATCCAATAAGGATGACTTATGAGAACCCTGGACTGGTGGGCCACATACTAATAATTTGTAATGACCCTGGACTGGTAATGACCCGGGACTGGTGGGCCACATTCTGATAATTTGTAATGACCCGGGACTGGTGGGCCACATTCTGATAATTTGTAATGACCTGGGACTGGTGGGCCACATTCTGATAATTCGTAATGACCCAGGACTGGTGGGCCACATTCTGATAATTTGTAATGACCCGGGACTGGTGGGCCACATTCTGATAATTGGTAACAACCCTCGACTGGAGGGCCACATTCTGATAATTTGTAATGACCTGGGACTGGTGGGTCACATTCTGATAATTCGTAATGACCCAGGACTGGTGGGCCACATTCTGATAATTTGTAATGACCCAGGACTGGTGGGCCACATTCTGATAATTCGTAATGACCCAGAACTGGTGGGCCACATTCTGATAATGTGTAACGACCCTGGACTGGTGGGCCACATTCTGATAATTTGTAATGACCCGGGACTGGTGGGCCACATTCTGATAATTTGTAATGACCCGGGACTGGTGGGCCATATTTTGATAATTCGTAATGACCCGAGACTGGTGGGTCACATTCTGATAACTCATGATGACCCGAGACTGGAGGGCCACATTCTGATAATTCGTAATGACCCAGGACTGGTGGGCCACATTCTGATAATTTGTAATGACCCGAGACTGGAGGGCCACATTCTGATAATTTGTAATGATCCGGGACTGGTGGGCCACATTCTGATAATTTGTGATGACCCGGGACTGGTGGACCAGATTTTGATCATTGGTAATGACCCGGGACTGTGGGCCACAGTCTGATAATTTGTAATGATCCGGGACTGGTGGGCTACACTCTGATAATTTGTGATGACCCGGGACTGGTGGGCTACACTCTGATAATTTGTGATGACCCGGGACTGGTGGGCCACATTCTGATAATTTGTGATGACCCGGGACTGGTGGACCAGATTTTGATCATTGGTAATGACCCGGGACTGGTGGGCTATATTCTGATAATTCGTAATGACCCGGGACTGGTGAGCCACATTCTGATAATTTGTGATGACCCGGGACTGGTGGACCAGATTTTGATCATTGGTAATGACCCGGGACTGGTGGGCTATATTCTGATAATTCGTAATGACCCGGGACTGGTGGGCCACATTCTGATAATTTGTAATGATCCGGGACTGGTGGGCTATATTCTGATAATTCGTAATGACCCGGGACTGGTGGGCCACATTCTGATAATTTGTGATGACCCGGGACTGGTGGACCAGATTTTGATCATTGGTAATGACCCGGGACTGGTGGGCTATATTCTGATAATTCGTAATGACCCGGGACTGGTGGGCCACATTCTGATAATTTGTGATGACCCGGGACTGGTGGGCCACATTCTGATCATTGGTAATGACCCGGGACTGGTGGGCTATATTCTGATAATTTGTAATGACCCGGGACTGGTGGGCCACATTCTGATAATTTGTGATGACCCGAGACTGGAGGGCCACATTCTGATAATTTGTAACAACCCTTGACTGGTGGGCTACACTCTGATAATTTGTGATGACCCGGGACTGGTGGGCTACACTCTGATAATTTGTGATGACCCGGGACTGGTGGACCAGATTTTGATCATTTGTGATGACCCGGGACTGGTGAGCCACATTCTGATCATTGGTAATGACCCGGGACTGGTGGGCTATATTCGGATAATTTGAGCTCCACTTACCGAGCTGAGCGAATATTTCCCCCGTTTTGTAGCTCTCCATCTTCTCACACCCACGATTGTCCACCAGAGTGATGCTCTCCGTCAGCTTGTAGGATACCCTGGCCGTGGTGCGCCTGTTGTCGGGCATGTTTGCCCCTGCATGGTTCACATAGTCCTCATCATCCAAGACATACTTACAGGAGTTAATGAAGGATGATTTACCGTGACCCAAGAAACCAAAAAGCTGCAGCAGGATTCGCTGGTAGCCCTGTCCACCCGACTCACAGGCACCGAGGCTGAAGTTTTTGATGCGTTGTGTTAGTTCTCCGATGTCCATGTCTGAGCCGTGGTGTCGTCTGTGCACCGAGTTATATTATGTGCAAAGTTCAAGAAAAGTGAAAGGTCTTAGGAATTTTTCTACATTTCCTTGTATAATATGAACAGAACATAATCCGGAGCCGCCGGAGCCTTGTGATATCTGAATATTGTTATGTGCGGCTGCACAAGGATTATCTACAGGCAATAAAGTCACCTGACAGCGGTCCAGCTCCACATACCGGCCGCGGACTTCACTCCGAGCTCACACTGAATACTCATTACCAGCCCTGTCAGCGGATTTACAGCTATCTCTGCACTAGTAGTGCACCAGGGACAGGGGTGTGGTGCTACAGGAACAGGGGTGTGGTGCTCCAGGTACAGAGTTATGGTGCAGCAGGTACAGGGGTGTGGTGCTCCAGGAACAGGGGTGTGGTGCACCAGGTACAGAGTTATGGGGCCGCAGGTACAGGGGTGTGGTGCTCCAGGAACAGGGGTGTGGTGCACCAGGTACAGAGTTATGGTGCAGCAGGTACAGGGGTGTGGTGCTCCAGGAACAGGGGTGTGGTGCACCAGGTACAGAGTTATGGTGCCGCAGGTACAGGGGTGTGGTGCACCAGGTACAGGGATGTGGTGCACCAGGTACAGAGTTATGGTGCCGCAGGTACAGGGGTGTGGTGCACCAGGTACAGGGGTGTGGTGCTCCAGGTACAGGGGTGTGGTGCAGCAGGTACAGGGGTGTGGTGCACCAGGTACAGGGGTGTGGTGCACCAGGTACAGGGGTGTGGTGCAGCAGGTACAGAGTTATGGTGCCGCAGGTACAGGGGTGTGGTGCACCAGGTACAGGGGTGTGGTGCACCAGGTACAGGGGTGTGGTGCACCAGGTACAGGGGTGTGGTGCACCAGGTACAGAGTTATGGTGCCGCAGGTACAGGGGTGTGGTGCACCAGGTACAGGGGTGTGGTGCTCCAGGAACAGGGGTATGGTGCTCCAGGAACAGGGGTGTGGTGCTCCAGGAACAGGGGTGTGGTGCTACAGGAACAGGGGTGTGGTGCACCAGGAACAGGGGTGTGGTGCTACAGGAACAGGGGTGTGGTGCTCCAGGAACAGGGGTGTGGTGCTACAGGAACAGGGGTGTGGTGCTACAGGAACAGGGGTGTGGTGCACCAGGAACAGGGGTGTGGTGCTACAGGAACAGGGGTGTGGTGCACCTGGTACAGAGTTATGGGGCCGCAGGTACAGAGTTATGGGGCCGCAGGTACAGGGGTGTGGTGCACCAAGTACAGAGTTATGGTGCTGCAGGTACAGGGGTGTGGTGCAGCAGGTACAGGGGTGTGGTGCAGCAGGTACAGGGGTGTGGTGCACCAGGTACAGGGGTGTGGTGCACCAGGTACAGGGGTGTGGTGCACCAGGTACAGAGTTATGGTGCAGCAGGTACAGGGGTGTGGTGCAGCAGGTACAGGGGTGTGGTGCACCAGGTACAGGGGTGTGGTGCACCAGGAACAGGGGTGTGGTGCACCAGGTACAGAGTTATGGTGCAGCAGGTACAGGGGTGTGGTGCAGCAGGTACAGGGGTGTGGTGCAGCAGGTACAGGGGTGTGGTGCAGCAGGTACAGGGGTGTGGTGCACCAGGTACAGGGGTGTGGTGCACCAGGTACAGGGGTGTGGTGCACCAGGTACAGGGGTGTGGTGCACCAGGTACAGGGGTGTGGTGCACCAGGAACAGGGGTGTGGTGCACCAGGTACAGAGTTATGGTGCAGCAGGTACAGGGGTGTGGTGCACCAGGTACAGGGGTATGGTGCACCAGGTACAGAGTTATGGTGCAGCAGGTACAGAGTTATGGTGCAGCAGGTACAGGGGTGTGGTGCACCAAGTACAGAGTTATGGTGCTGCAGGTACAGGGGTGTGGTGCAGCAGGTACAGGGGTGTGGTGCAGCAGGTACAGGGGTGTGGTGCAGCAGGTACAGGGGTGTGGTGCACCAGGTACAGGGGTGTGGTGCACCAGGAACAGGGGTGTGGTGCAGCAGGTACAGAGTTATGGTGCAGCAGGTACAGGGGTGTGGTGCAGCAGGTACAGGGGTGTGGTGCAGCATGTACAGGGGTGTGGTGCAGCAGGTACAGGGGTGTGGTGCACCAGGTACAGGGGTGTGGTGCAGCAGGTACAGAGTTATGGTGCAGCAGGTACAGGGGTGTGGTGCACCAGGTACAGGGGTGTGGTGCACCAGGTACAGGGGTGTGGTGCACCAGGTACAGAGTTATGGTGCAGCAGGTACAGGGATGTGGTGCAGCAGGTACAGGGGTGTGGTGCAGCAGGTACAGGGGTGTGGTGCAGCAGGTACAGGGGTGTGGTGCACCAGGTACAGGGGTGTGGTGCACCAGGAACAGGGGTGTGGTGCACCAGGTACAGAGTTATGGTGCAGCAGGTACAGAGTTATGGTGCAGCAGGTACAGTTATGGTGCAGCAGGTACAGAGTTATGGTGCAGCAGGTACAGGGATGTGGTGCACCAGGTACAGGGGTGTGGTATGCCAGGTACAGGGGTGTGGTGCACCAGGTACAGGGGTGTGGTGCAGCAGGTACAGGGGTGTGGTGCACCAGGTACAGAGTTATGGTGCAGCAGGTACAGAGTTATGGTGCAGCAGGTACAGTTATGGTGCACCAGGTACAGAGTTATGGTGCAGCAGGTACAGGGATGTGGTGCACCAGGTACAGGGGTGTGGTATGCCAGGTACAGGGGTGTGGTGCACCAGGTACAGGGGTGTGGTGCAGCAGGTACAGGGGTGTGGTGCACCAGGTACAGAGTTATGGTGCAGCAGGTACAGAGTTATGGTGCAGCAGGTACAGTTATGGTGCAGCAGGTACAGGGGTGTGGTGCAGCAGGTACAGAGTTATGGTGCAGCAGGTACAGGGGTGTGGTGCACCAGGTACAGGGGTGTGGTACGCCAGGTAAAGAGGTGTGGTACGCCAAGTACATAGTTACTGCTGTCATTGTGCTTCCACCGTAGTTTGGATGTTCTATAAGATGACAACAGTAATGGAGCTTCCGGTCACTGGTGGGGAAACATGACGCAATGTTTAAGAGATAGAATCCGCATCTCATGTTTCGCCCTTTAATGGGGTTGTCCAGGGCTTTGTTATTCTAAGGATAGGCCATCAATACAATAGTTCTGTACATCCTCTTTAAGGTCCAGAATCAGGGAGAGCATTTATCTGTTTTATCTCCCGCGCGTCACTATAACGTAAAACATGAAATAGCAGCAGAATGTGTGAGCGACGGCCGCACAAAACTGATGAGACCGGTATCTATAATAATACAGATACATTTATTACACGAACCGCAATACCACAACTCATAATATAAGAGAGATACCGAGAGAACACCACCAGTTATAGATGACCGATTGTCTGCTGCCATCTCATACCCATGAGGAGAAAAGTCCTGTGATAACACTGCCTGGAAAATGAGGTGGCAGGGCAGGGGAGACGTAGGCCTAGGGCAGGGGAGAGGTAGGCCTAGGGTAGGGGAGAGGTAGGCCTAGGGCAGGGGAGGGGTAGGCCTAGGGCAGGGCAGAAGTAGACCTAGGGCAGGGGAGAGGTAGGCCTAGGGTAGGGGACAGGTAGGCCTAGGGCAGGGGAGAGGTAGGCCTAGGGCAGGGGAGAGGTAGGCCTAGGGCAGGTGAGAGGTAATCCTAGGGCAGGGGAAAAGTAGGCCTAGGACAGAGGAGAGGTAGACCTAGGGCATTTGAAAGGTAGGCCTAGGATAGGGGAGAGGTAGGCCTAGGACAGGGGAGAGGTAGACCTAGAGCAGGGGAGCCGTAGGCTTAGGGCAGGGGATAGGTAGACCTAGGGCAGGTGAAAGGTAGACCTAGGACAGGGGAGAGGTAAGCCTAGGACAGGGGAGAGGTAGGCCTAGAGCAGGGGAGCGGTAGGCTTAGGGCAGGGGAGAGGTAGACCTAGGGCAGGTGAAAGGTAGGCCTAGGACAGGGGAGAGGTAGGCCTAGGACAGAGGAGAGGTAGACCTAGAGCAGGGGAGTGGTAGGCTTAGGGCAGGGGAGAGGTAGACCTGGGGCAGGTGAAAGGTAGGCCTAGGACAGGGGAGAGGTAGGCCTAGGACAGGGGAGAGGTAGACCTAGAGCAGGGGAGCGGTAGGCTTAGGGCAGGGGAGAGGTAGACCTAGGGCAGGTGAAAGGTAGACCTAGGACAGGGGAGAGGTAGGCCTAGGACAGGGGAGAGGTAGGCCTAGAGCAGGGGAGCGGTAGGCTTAGGGTAGGGGAGAGGTAGGCCTAGAGCAGGGGAGCGGTAGGCTTAGGGCAGGGGAGAGGTAGACCTAGGGCAGGTGAAAGGTAGGCCTAGGGCAGGTCAGAGGTAGGCATAGGGCAGGGGATTGGTAGGCCTAAAGCAGGGGAGAGGTAGGCCTAGGGCAGGGGAGAGGTAGGCCTAGGGCAGGGGAGAGGTAGTACAAGTGACAGGAATAGGACCTGTGAGAGACAGGCCTAGCACAGTTGAGTATAATCTTTAAATAGTTTTAATCCCTTCAGAAAGAATCCAGCAAAATGTTTGCTAAATTTGTGTGAATCAAAATCATGAAAAATTTGGAATTCTGACAAATCAGATTTTTCCTGAAATTCATGACAAATTTAAATCTCTAGGTAAGAAACACTGAAGTGTCCATAGAGAAGTATCATCCTCAGGGTAAGACAGGCTCGTATACCGGCTCTTCGTCTGGATCCAGGCGTGCCATCATCTCCTGCATTCTTCTGATGTCTTCTGCCAGGTCTCGTTCCCTTTGTGTCTTCTGATCTACATCCATCTGGTGATCTACATCCATCTGGGGGTCGTTGGTCACCACAGCTGCCATCTTCTGCTCCAGGAGTCTACTCTTAATAAAGGCCTCCTTCATGTTGATCTTCTCCCTCGCCCTCACGTACTGTATCATGTATCGCCTTCTTCTTCTCATCTCCCTTTCCGGGTTTCGAGGTTCATTTACTTGAAACTGAGCATCTTTCACAACCTCGTACAAAAACCTCAGAACTTCCTCATGTTTCGTCCTTAACTTGTAGTGATCTTCTGGAGTGTAGTTCTCAATGGAAAATATCTTGTCCACCCCCATATTCTTGAAGATTGATTCCCGCTTGGTCAGTTCACCGCTTGTTTTATGGGTGAGAACTACGATTGGGAATATCCCTGGAATGATAATGGTGAAGGTTTATTAGTCAAATGTGGATGATTATATTAATGCTTCATTACAGATTCTATATAGGGTCTAAGTCCTGTCCAGTAACCCTCCCGAAATCACCAGTGTCCGCACCTCTATTCCCAGTGGTGTAGCATGGGGGACAAGTAAACCCTTGTTGCCAAATATTATGGAAGAGCAACATCTATCTCAAAGGGCTAATATTGGGGTTAGGGATAGGGTTAGGGGTTAGGTGTTTAGGGTTAAGGTTGGGGTTAAGGTTGGGGTTAGGGTTAGAGTTAGGGATAAGGTTGGAGTTAGGGCTAAAGGTTAGGGTTGGGGTTAAGGTTTGGGATAGGGTTGGGGTTAGGGGTAAGGGTTGGGGTTAGGGCTAAGGGTTAGGGCTGGGGTTAAGGTTAGGGATAGGGTTGGGGTTAGGGTTGGGGTTGGGGTTAGGGCTAAGGGTAAGGGTTGGGGTTAGGGATAGGGTTGGGGTAAGGGTTGTGGTTGGGGTTAGGGATAGGGTTGGGGTTAGGGTTGGGGTTGGGGTTAGGGCTAAGGGTTAAGGTTGGGGTTAGGGTTGGGGTTAAGGTAATAAAATAGTTACATAAAAAACACAAAAAAGAAAAAGTAAAAATATAATAACATTATGACAATGTATAATTATTTTTAAACCGTAATGATGATGATTTCAGCAAAAAACATAAAAAGTGTAATGAGAAAAAGCAAATTATAATTCCATCAGTATTTCCTAAAAATACAATATATGTGTGTAGGCGATGAGGGAAGAAACCCGGGGTCCTTTATAAGCAGATAAATAATTCTGGCCCTGCCCCGGGGGCCGGTAATCCGCACTACACAACTGATAAAGGGGACTGATTTTTAGACGGGGTAAACTTAGACCAGAAGGTCCTAAAATGCACCAAATGTATCCACATGGCTGATAGATCAGTAAAGCGAGGTCACACCGCCTCATTTTTCACCAGCTACTGCTTATCTCATTTCACTTTTCTCAGAACGACTCCGATCAGGCCCAGCTCCCGGATTATTGGCTGAACCAGAGATGAGTGAAGAGAATTGATGTGGAACAATTTTGTCCCATTTTTTGGAATTTGCTAAATCTGGTTATTCAATTTACGATGCAGAAGAATCACCAAAAATGATCATCTCCGACATCTTACAAATTGAAGACGTTTGTATCAGCCAGAGAAGGGTCGCGATTGTGTGAGCTTCCCCATAGCGGCCCAGCACATGGTATAGCACAGCCAATAAGGAGGGACTATCAGAGGCTGTATAAAAGCTGAGGCAAGAAATGTAGCAGCCATTATGTGGTGAATCAGGATAGTGAGAGGACGTCACAGCTCACTGCTTACGGATATAAAATACTCAAGAAACTGTTGTGGGTGGGGAACAGTAGAAAGGGTCATGGCTTTGTGGGTATCTGCAGTTTAGTGGTGGAAGCCTGAACCACAGAGGTATATGGCCATCAGAATCCTGCCTGCTATTTGCCATAGATCTCCAGTCTGCAAAAGAAAGTAGCTAAGTATGGGATTGTGAGAAAGTGTTGTGTAGACCGGTGTGTGCAGTGCTAGTGGAGTGCATAGTATAAGTGCGTGTGTGTGTGTGTGTGCAGTGCTAGTGGAGTGCATTGTATAAGTGTGTGTGTGTGTGTGTGCAGTGCTAGTGGAGTGCATTGTATAAGTGTGTGTGTGTGTGTGTGTGTGTGCAGTGCTAGTGGAGTGCATAGTATAAGTGCGTGTGTGTGTGTGTGCAGTGCTAGTGGAGTGCATTGTATAAGTGTGTGTGTGTGTGTGTGTGTGTGTGTTTGCAGTGCTAGTGGAGTGCATTGTATAAGTGTGTGTGTGTGTGTGTGTGTTTGCAGTGCTAGTGGAGTGCATTGTATAAGTGTGTGTGTGTGTGTTTGCAGTGCTAGTGGAGTGCATTGTATAAGTGTGTGTGTGTGTGTGTGTGTTTGCAGTGCTAGTGGAGTGCATTGTATAAGTGTGTGTGTGTGTGTGTGCAGTGCTAGTGGAGTGCATTGTATAAGTGTGTGTGTGTGTGTGTGTGTGCAGTGCTAGTGGAGTGCATTGTATAAGTGTGTATGTGTGTGTGTGTGTGTGCAGTGCTAGTGGAGTGCATTGTGTCACGGCCGGGCGGTCGGGCAGACCCAGGAGGTGGATCCACTGGACCGAACTCTCTGAGATGGTGGTAGGGAGTCCGGCAGCTGAAGCACTGATGGGCAGTAGAACAGTCCGTGCAAGAGAAGGCAGCGGAGGAGTCCCAGGGACCACGGAGTCACAGAAGGTGGTCTTGGTGACGTAGCTCAGGTTCGGAGGCCGAGGTGATATCAGGCGGGGTCCGGAACCTCTGGAGCAAGATGACGGGTCACCGCAGGGATCCGGGATGGTACGGACTGTCAGATGGCAGACGGACAGCGTGCGGGGATCAGGACACGGCAGACTGGATGGCGAGGCAGGTACGGCTCTACAAAGACAGATAGGTGAGTACAGGCACATAAACACCAAGAGACCTGACTCCTAGCTCAGGGAACACGAAGATCAGGCCCCGCCCCCTTGGACAATGACCCCCTATATACCCTGTACCTGTGCAACCTCATTTCCTGTTAATGGACGCTGGCCCTTTAAGAAAGGGTCAGTGACCGCGCGCGCGCCCTAATGCGCATGCGCGCCGCCCGGGTGCCAGAAGCCAGGGAAGGAGGCTGCGAGGAGGACGCAGGGGAGCCGGCCAGGTCCAGGGAAGCTGTCGGGCGCCGGGATCGGGGGCCCGGAGCCCTGGGACGGACGGAATCCGGTGACTGGGGAGCGGAGAGCGTGGCAGGTGAGCCGGGGAACGGGGGTGAGGACCCGGGGAGCGTGACAGTACCCCCCCCCCCCACGCCCCCCTCCCCGCAACCGGGACATGAAGGCACGGATAAGAGGAGTGCCCACGTTCTCCCTGGGCTCCCAAGACCTATCCTCAGGACCATACCCTTCCCAGTCCACCAGGAAGAACTGTCGACCTCGTACGGTCTTCATGGCCACGATATCCCTTACCGCATAGATGTCATCATCGGCAATAGGAGGAGGGGCCGGACTGGCAGCAGCGGAGAAGGGACCAAGGACAACCGGCTTGAGCAGAGAGACGTGGAAGGAGTTGGGTATCCTCATCGTGGCCGGGAGCTGTAGCTTGTAGGATACCTCATTGATCTTGCTGAGGACCTTAAACGGCCCGATGTAGCGAGGACCCAGCTTGTAGGAAGGTATCTTCAATCGGATGTACTGGGAAGCAAGCCAGACCAGGTCACCAGGAGAGAAACACGGAGGATCCAGACGTCTCTTGTCAGCGTGTTTCTTCATCCGCTGGGAAGCGCGCCCAAGGGACGCTTTGACAGAGTCCCAAATGGTAGCAAAGTCACGAACTGCAGTATCAGCAGCCGGGACATCCGATGAAGGGGATATAGGCAATGGGACGGCGGGCTGGAGTCCATAAACAACATGGAAGGGAGATTCGGAGGATGACTCACTGACGTGGTGGTTATGGGAGAATTCAGCCCAAGGCAGAAGCGAGGACCAGTCGTCGTGATGGGCGTTGACATAGTGACGTAGGTATGAGGTCACGATTTGATTGACCCTCTCCACTTGGCCGTTAGACTGAGGATGGTAAGAAGAAGAAAAGTCCAGAGTCACTCCCAGATGTTTGCATAGAGCCCTCCAGAAGCGGGAGGTGAACTGAGTTCCTCTGTCGGACACTATGTGGGATGGAAAGCCATGCAAGCGGAAGATGTGATGTATATAGGCTTCCGCGAGTTCCTGAGCAGAGGGCAGTCCGGCCATAGGAACGAAGTGGGCCATTTTGGAGAATCGATCAACCACGACCCATATGACTGTGTGCCCGGAGGATAATGGCAAGTCCGTAATAAAGTCCATTGCTATGTGTTGCCACGGGACTGAGGGTATCGGTAAAGGCAGAAGACGGCCATGGGGCAAGTGTTTGGGCGTCTTGTTCCTGGCACAGGAGGAGCAGGCAGAGACAAAAGCAGCGACGTCCGTGCGAAGGGATGGCCACCAGTAATGGCGTACAATCGCACCCCATGTTCTCTTCTGACCAGCATGCCCGGCTGTTTTTGAGGCATGACCCCAGTGTAACACTTTTTGCCTGTCGGTATCGGAGACATAGGTCTTCCCGGGCGGTATCTGGGCTAGGGTAACAGGGGCCACCGGAATGATGTTGCTAGGACAGATGATGGGTTGGGTAGTCTCTTCCTCCTGCTCCATGGGCATGAAAGACCTGGACAAGGCATCAGCGCGTACATTCTTGTCCGCGGGTCGGAAGTGAAGCTGAAAGTCGAACCTGGCAAAGAATAAGGACCACCTGGCTTGCCGTGGGTTCAGTCGCTGAGCGGACCGCAGGTATTCTAGGTTCTTGTGGTCCGTGTAGATGATCACGGGATACACTGCACCTTCCAGGAGGTAGCGCCATTCCTCCAGTGCCAGTTTGACTGCCAAGAGCTCTCGGTCCCCGATGGTATAGTTGCGTTCAGGCGCTGAGAAGCCCTTGGAGAAGAATCCGCAAGTCACCATCTTCCCGGAGGAGGACTTCTGCATGAGCACTGCTCCGGCTCCTGAGGAGGAGGCATCCACCTCCAAGGTGAACTGGCGGTTCAACTCCGGACGGTGAAGTACAGGCGAGGAAGCAAAAGCCCGCTTCAAAGAGCCAAACGCGGCGTCGGCCGCAGGCGACCAGTCCTTTGGATTTGCCTCTTTCTTAGTCAAAGCGGAAAGTGGAGCAGTCAGAGCAGAGAAGTGAGGGACGAATTGGCGGTAGTAGTTGGCGAATCCCAGGAAGCGTTGGATTGCCTTCAGTCCAGAAGGGGGAGGCCAGTTGAGAATGGCGGAGACCTTCTTGGGATCCATCTGCAGTCCAGTCTCAGAGATGATGTACCCCAGAAAGGGGAGAGAAGACTGCTCAAAGACACACTTCTCATACTTTGCGTACAGACGGTTCTCTCTTAGTCGTCGTAGAACCAGCTGTACGTGCTCTCTGTGGGTTGGGAGGTCCGGAGAGAAGACAAGGATGTCATCTAGATATACTACCACACAGGTGTAGAGGAGGTCTCGGAACACGTCGTTCACCAGTTCTTGGAAGACGGCAGGGGCGTTACACAGGCCGAAGGGCATCACGCAGTACTCATAATGTCCATCGCGCGTATTAAACGCGGTCTTCCATTCGTCACCAGAGCGGATGCGCACCAGATTGTAAGCACCCCGAAGATCCAGCTTGGTGAACAGACGAGCTCCTCTAAGCCGGTCAAACAATTCGGGGATGAGCGGCAGAGGGTACTTGTTCTTAACAGTGATCTGATTCAGACCCCGGTAGTCGATGCAGGGACGTAAATCGCCCTCTTTTTTCTTGACAAAGAAGAAACCTGCTCCAGCAGGAGAGGAGGATCTCCGAATGAATCCCCTAGCCAGGCTCTCTGAGATGTAAGTCGACATAGCCCGTGTTTCGGCTGGAGATAAAGGATATATCCGTCCTCGTGGTGGCGTTGTTCCAGGGAGCAGGTCGATGGCACAATCGTAGGGGCGATGTGGCGGCAGTACCTCGGATTCTTTTTTATCAAAGACATCAGCAAAGGACCAATAAGCCGAGGGCAGCCCCGGTAGGTTCTCAGGAACCGGAGGTCGTCGGATGGGTTGTGTGGATTTTAGGCATCTCTCATGACACGAAGCACCCCAGCGGGTGATTTCGCCAGTGCCCCAGCTGACTGATGGTTCGTGAGTCCGTAACCATGGAAGGCCCAGCAGGATCTGATGGGACATGTGCGGAAGGACGTAGAAGGCGATGTTCTCGGTGTGAAGAGCACCGATGCGCAGTTCAACCGGCCTGGTGGTCCAGGAGATGGTGTCAGAAAGGGGTCTCCCATCCACAGAGGCAATCACCAGGGGCTTGTTGAGTGGGATAACAGGCACCTGGTATTTGTCCACGGTGGCTTGCTGGATGAAATTGCCTGCTGCCCCGGAATCAAGATAGGCCTCAGCCGTGAACCGCGTCTCTCCCGTTGTCACTTGCACGGTCCATGTGACCGGATCAGAGAGAGTCCCAGCACCTAGGGTGGCCTCTCCTACCAACCCTAGGCTTTGGAGTTTCCCGGCCTTTCCGGACAGGAACGGAGGAGGTGTGTGCCCTCACCGCAGTAAAAGCAGAGACCCTGGGCAAGCCGCTCTGCTCTACGTTGTGCAGACTGACGCACTCGGTCAATCT